>NC_045616.1:2901406-3201406 GCF_009829155.1 Mustela erminea
TCTCTCTACCTCAGCACCAGGGGAGGCTGTCCTGGGACCAGAGATTTAAGCCCCTGTCCCTAGCCGCCCCAATTCCCACAATTTCCCGCTGTAATCCTTTGCTCTTTTGGAGTGCTTTCAACCAGTCTCCAAGTTAATTCTGGTCCCCAGACACAGGGCACTCTTGTTCTTATTGGGGTATTACTTTCCAACTGGTCGCCTCTGGTGGCTCCCTCCCCCTTTTGTTTATCTTCTGATATCAGTTGCCCGTTATCACTCCTCTTTACCTGCCCACTGGCATCTTCTGCCCCTTTAGAGATCCAGACGTGTATAATTCTGATCTCAGGCTGATTTCATGGGTGAATGGAGTTCTTTGGTAGGTAATCAGCTCACTTTGGGATACAAGTTGAAAAGGTGCCTCCTCCTACTTCCCTGCCATCTTGTCCCCCTCTAGATTTTTCAATATTTTTTGAGAGATGCTTGAATGGCTATGTATTTCCCCCTTAGGACCGCCTTTGCTGTATCCCATAAGTTTTGGACCAAAGTGTCTTCATTCTCATTGGTTTCCATGAATTATTTCAGTTCTTCCTTGATCTCCTGGTTGATCCAAGCATTCTTAAGCAAGGTGTACTTCAGCTTCTAGGTGTTTGAGTTCCTTCGGAACTGTTCCTTGTGATTGAGCTCCAGTTTCAAAGCATTGTGATCTGAGAATATGAAGGGAATGATCTCAGTCTCATGGTATCAGTTTAGTCCTGATTAGTGACCCAGTATGTGCTCTATTCTAGAGAAGGTTCCATGTGCAATTGAGAATAATTAATATTCTGTTGTTTTAGGGTGGAATGTTCTGTATATATCTATGAGGTCCATCTGGCCCAATGTGTCATTCAATGCTCTTGTTTCTTTATTGATTTTCTGCTTTGCTGATTTGTCTATTTCTGAGAGAGGTGCGTTAAGATCTCCTACTATTAATGTATTCATATCAATATGACTCTATCTTGATTAACAGTTTGAGATCAGGAACATGACAAGGATGCCCACTCTCACCACTCTTGTTCAACATAGTATTAGAAGTCCTAGTGGGCGCCTGGGTGGCTCAGTGGGTTAAGCTGCTGCCTTCGGCTCAGGTCATGATCTCAGGGTCCTGGGATCGAGTCCTGCATCGGGCTCTCTGCTCAGCAGGGAGCCTGCTTCCTCCTCTCTCTCTCTCTCTGCCTGCCACTCTGCCTACTTGTGATCTTTCTCTGTCAAATAAATAATAAAAATAAAAATCTTAAAAAAAAAGAAGTCCTAGCAACAGCAATCAGAAAACAAAGAGAAATAAAAGGTATCCAAATTGGCAATGAAGAAGTCAAACTTTCTCTCTTCGCAGATGACATGATTCCTTATATGGAAAATCCAAAAGACTCCGCCCCCAAACTACTAGAACTCATACAACAATTCAGCAACGTGTCAGGATACAAAGTCAAGGTACAGAATTCAGTGGCTTTCTTATACACTAACAATGAAAATACATAAAGGGAAAGTAGAGAATCGATTCCATTTACTATAGCACCAAGAACCATAATATAACTGGGAATAAACCTAACCAAAGAGGTAAAGGATCTATACTCAGTGCAGAACACTATACTCAGTGCAGAATACTCATGAAAGAAATAAAAAAAAGACACAAAAAGATGGAAGACCATTCGATGCTCTTGGATCAGAAGAATAAACATTGTTAAAATGTCTCTACTGGCTAGAGCAACCTATACTTTTAACCCCATTCTGATCAAAATTCCACCAGTATTTTTCAAAGAGCTGGAGCAAATAATCCAAAAATTTGTATGGAATCAGAAGAGACCCCGAATTGCTAAGGAAATGTTGAAAAACAAAAATAAAACTGGGAGAATCACGTTCCCTGATTTCAAGCTTTACTGTAAAGCTGTGATCAGCAAGACAGCATGGTACTGGCATAAAAACAGACACATAAACAAGTGGAACAGTGTAGAGAGCCTATATATGGACCCTCAACTCGATGGTCAAATAATCTTCGACAAAACAGTAAAAAATATACAGTGGGAAAAAATTCTCTTCAATAAATGGTGCTGGGAAAACTGGACAGCTATATGTAGAAGAATGAAACTTGAAAATTCTCTTACACCGTACACAAAGATAAACTCAAAATGGATAAAAGACCTCAACATGAGACAGGAATGCATCAGAATCACAGAGGAGAACATAGGCAGTAATCTCTTCGATATCAGCCACAGCAACTTCTTTCAAGATATGTCTCCAAAGGCAAAGGAAACAAAAGCGAAAATGAACTTTTGGGACTTCATCAAGATCAAAAGCTTCTGCACAGCAAAGGAAACAGTCAATGAAACAAAGAGTCAACCCACGGAATGGGAGAAGATATTTGCAAATGACAGTACAGACAAAAGGTTGATATCCAGGATCTCTAAAGAACTCCTCAAACTCAACAAACACAAAACAGACAATCATATTTAAAAAAATGGGCAGAAGTTATGAACAGACACTTCTCCAATGAAACTTAGAAATGGCTATCAGACACATGAAAAGGTGTTCATCATCACTAGCCATCAGTGAGATTCAAATTAAAACTACATTGAGATACCACCTTACATCACTTAAAATAGCCAAATTAGGAAGATAGGAAACAACATGTGTTGGAGAGGATATGGAGAAAGGGGAACCCTGTTACACTTTTGGTGGGAATGTAAGTTGGTGTAGTCACTTTGGAGAACAGTGTGGAGATTCCTCAAGAAATTGAAAATAGAGATTCCCTGTGACCCTGCCATTATACTACTGGGTATTTATCCCAAAGATACAGATGTAGTGAGGAGAAGGGCCATCTGTAACCCAATGTTTATAGCAGCAATGGCCACGGTCGCCAAAC
Organism: Mustela erminea; assembly: GCF_009829155.1. NCBI lineage: Eukaryota > Metazoa > Chordata > Mammalia > Carnivora > Mustelidae > Mustela > Mustela erminea. The sequence continues at coordinate 2,904,282 of NC_045616.1, forward strand.
TGTGGAAAGAACCAAGATGCCCTTCAACAGACAAATGGTTAAGGAAGATGTGGTCCATATACACTATGGAGTATTATGCCTCCATCAGAAAGGACGAATACCCAAATTTCATAGCAACATGGATGGGACTGGAAGAGATTATGCTGAGTGAAATAAGTCAAGCAGAGAGAGTTAATTATCATATGGTTTCACTTATTTGTGGAGCATAACAAATAGCATGAAGGACAAGGGGAGATAAAGCGGAGAAGGGAGTTGGGGGAAATTGGAAAAAGAGGTGAACCATGAGAAACTATGGACTCTGTAAATCAATCTGAGGGGTTTGAAGTGGCAGGGTTTGGACGTTTGGGGGAACCAGGTTGTGGGGATTAGAGAGAGCACAGATTGCATGGAGCACTGGGGTGGTGCAAAAACAATGATTACTGCTGTGCTGAAAAGAAATAAAAAATTTATATAAAAACTTTTGATCTTGATGAAATCCCAATAGTTCATTTTTGCCCTCGCTTCCCTTGCCTTTGGCGATATTCCTAGGAAGATGTTGCTGCGGCTGAGGTCGAATAGGTTGCTGCCTGTGTTCTCCTCAAGGATTTTGATGGATTCCTTTCACACATTGAGGTCCTTCATCCATTTTGAGTCTATTTTCATGTGTGGTGTAAGGAAATGGTCCAATTTCATTTTTCTGCATGTGGCTGTCCAATTTTCCCAACACCATTTATTGAAGAGGCTGTCTTTTGCACAACAAAGGAAAAAGTTAACAAAATCAAAAGACAACTGACAGAATGGGAGAAGATATTTGCAAATGACATATCAGATAAAGGACTAGTGTCCAAAATCTATAAAGAACTTAGCAAACTCAACACCCAAAGAACAAATAATCCAATCAAGAAATGGGCAGAGGACATGAACAGACATTTCTGCAAAGACGACATCCAGATGGCCAACAGACACATGAAAAAGTGCTCCATATCACTCGGCATCAGGGAAATACAAATCAAAACCACAATGAGATATCACCTCACACCAGTCAGAATGGCTAAAATCAACAAGTCAGGAAATGACAGATGCTGGCGAGGATGCGGAGAAAGGGGAACCCTCCTACACTGTTGGTGGGAATGCAAGCTGGTGCAACCACTCTGGAAAACAGCATGGAGGTTCCTCAAAATGTTGAAAATAGAACTTCCCTATGACCCAGCAATTCCACTACTGGGTATTTACCCTAAAGATACAAACGTAGTGATCCAAAGGGGCACATGCACCCGAATGTTTATAGCAGCAATGTCCACAATAGCCAAACTATGGAAAGAACCTAGATGTCCATCAACAGATGAATGGATCAAGAAGATGTGGTATATATACACAACGGAATACTATGCAGCCATCAAAAGAAATAAAATCTTGCCATTTGCGACAACATGGATGGAACTAGAGTGTATCATGCTTAGCGAAATAAGTCAAGCGGAGAAAGACAACTATCATATGATCTCCCTGATATGAGGAAATGGTGATGCAACATGGGGGCTTAAGTGGGTAGGAGAAGAATCCATGAAACAAGATGGGATTGGGAGGGAGACAAACCATAAGTGACTCTTAATCTCACAAAACAAACTGAGGGTTGCTGGGGGGAGGGGGATTGGGCGAAGGGGGGTGGGCTTATGGACATTGGGGAGGGTATGTGCTTTGGTGAGTGCTGTAAAGTGTGTAAACCTGGCGATTCACAGACCTCTACCCCTGTGGATAAAAATATATGTTTATAAAAAATAAAAAAATTTAAAAAGAAATAAATAAAATAAAATAAAATAATTTAAATAAAAAAATTCTGTGCCAACATCATGGACCTAAATGAAGAATTCTCACTCAGAAAGATGACTGGAAGACTGACAGAGTGAAGGCGTCTCGAGATGCTTGGAAAACACTAGAAAGATGGAGCAAGGAGGGCCCCGTATCAGTCATGAAGGAGTTGACATTGCCCACCCAGTAGTCCTCTCTGCAGAAGATCCTAAACGCCTTTGCTCTTGTGGCCCTCCGCAGTCCCCACACCATCTGCAGTGTCTCCTTGACTTTCACTGCAGGAGCCCCTGTTGTGTTTGTCATCATTCTGCTGTTGCTTGCTTTGCAGAGAACGCTGGCAGTTCTCCCATCTCAGGTAACCAACAGTCATGGCTGAGGGACACAACTCTGCTCCATCATCCCAGAAGAAGCTGTGTTTGTGCCTCTTAAAGGGCTGTGAATGCCCCTAACTCTGAGTATCCCAGAACCCTGAAGTCATTGCTTGACCATGCATGTTGGAATCCCAGACTCTGGCTCTGTGACACCTCCCCATGTTCCCACGCTCCAGATGTCAGCTCCACCATGTTTCAGGCAGCAGGATCAGTGTCATGGCAACATAGCCAGTGCCCAGACTTCAGAGCTGCAGAACTAATGAGCATTCATGCTCCAGGACCCAATACTGTGGCTATTTCAGCCATCAGACACCAGGGCAACCCCCAAGGGGAAAGATCTCTAAGAAACGACCTAAATTTATGACTGAAGGAACTAAAAATGAACAAATTAAGCCCGAATTTACCACAAGTGAGGATAACCAAGGTCAGTAAAGAAATACATCAAATGGGATGCCTGGGTGGCCCAGTCATTAAACATCTGCCTTCTGCTCAGGTACTTATCCCAGGGTCCTGGGATCAAGCCCTGCATCAGACTCCCTCCTTGGAAGAAAGCTTGATTCTTCCTCTCCAACACTCCCTGCTGCTTCTGTTCCTTCTTTCTCTATGTCTCTTTCTGGCAAATAAATAAGATCTTTAAAAAAAAAGAAATAAGTCAAATGGAGACTAGAAAAACACTAGGGAAAAAAAAAACTGACAAAACTTTAGCTAGACAAATGAAACAGAGAATATCCCTATAAAATCCAAATTGAAAGAGGAGACAGATACTACAGATACTTACAACAGATACTACAGATATACAAAAGCACTATTTTTGATTGCCCATAGCTGTATAATTGTTGAGGTTTTGTTTGTCCTCCTATATTCATCATATAAACACTTGGTTTTTTCCTTAGGCACCTAAAACTGCACATTTATAGAACATTGTTGCATTTATTTTCCCAATGCAGTATTTTTCTCACATCATTCACTAATTCATTCATTAATCCATTCATACTGTCCTTATTGAGGTTGTCTTACAAGAAATGGGCTCAATATTTTAGATACAATATTAATAGAAATAGCATAGTTCCAGGTCTCATTTAAAGTTTAGCTTATTTGGGAAAACTCATATTACAAATTAATGTAAATATTATGACTTTACCAATGCAATACCATTATCATGGATTTGCCTAGAGACTCTCCTAGTAAGAATCTGGTTATGTTTATAGAAGAAAGGTTTTGTTCAGGTCATGTGAGGCTTTAAACTGGTAAACGTGGTAGAATGCAGTGAGAAAATTCCAGGCAAAGAGAAATTAGGTGCACTAAGTATAAGTTGAAAAGTTTGAAGATATGTAAAGAACTAAATAAATTCCAATACAGATGGTGAGGGAAATGAGACAGAAAACAAGGACCTAGAAGAAAGAGAAAATTATTACAAAGGGCTACCATTAGGAGAATTGGTGAAAATCAGAGGGGGAGATGAAACATGAGAGACTGTGGACTCTGAGAAATAAACTGAGGGTTTTAGAAGGGAAAGGATGAGGGGTTGGGTGAGCCTGGTGGTGAGTATTAAGGAGGGCACGAATTTCATGGAGCACTGGGTGTGGTGTATAAATGATGAATCTTGGAACACTAAAAAATAAAATAAAATTTTAAAAAATAGAGAAAAACAAACAAACAAAACAAAGGGCTACCAAAACTCTGTAATTCATCCTAGAGGCTAAAATACAACCCATTATTTGATAAGGAAAGTTTATTAAACACTCAAAGCAAGAAAAGATTATCATGGGTTTTTTATCTGAAATACCATATAGCTTCATGATTGGAAACCATCGGTCTATTGATTAGGTAACCTAACTATAGTTTCTGTTTCTATGTATAACCAGTTCTCTTACTTGTAAAAAAGGTAATTTATCATAATGGAATATTTTGGGAGAAGATTATTCAAACATTTTCACTCCCTTCACCTATGAGCCTCTGCACTATTCCTTAGGTTGGCTAATTGAATTTAAATAAACAAAACAAAATAAAATTCTCCTTCTTTTTGGTTTCTATCATTTTCTAAGTTTTTTTTTTTAACTTAAATTAAATTTGGGGTGCCTGGTGGCTTAGCTGGTTAAGCATCTGTCTTTGACTCAGATCATGATCCTGGGATCAATCCTGTGTGTCATCAACTCCTTGCTCAGCAGGGAGTCAGCTTCTTCCTCTCCCTCCCTCTCCCTACTCTTGTCCTCTCTCTCTTTCACTGGAAAATAAACAAAATCTTTAAAAAACAAAATAAATTTAATTAATTAATTAATTCATTAATTAATATATAGTGTATTATTATTTTCAGAGTTAGAGCTCAGTGATTTATTAGTTGCATATTCAAAGATTTTTAAAGTACGAAAATGCAGTTTCCTTACTCTATATTCAAAGCCACAAATGAACATATGTGTAAAAAAAATTTTTTTAAACATATTTATGTCTTATCACTCTGACTAAATTATAGCCTCTGATTAAGGCATCTTGTCTCAGTGACTCAGAATATATGTTAGCACTCAATAAATTTTAGTAATTTATTTTATAATTATTTTAATTTAATTATTTAATTTAATATCATCATTTAATATACTTCAATGCAAATTAAATTTATATTTACTGTATATTATTTAATATTTAATTTTAATAATATGAATATTGGTATTTAATGAATTAAATTTATATTTATAATATAATGTGATTTAATATAAATTAGATTTAAATTTTAAGACATTTTAACACTTTTTATGGTGTGTCTTATATTAATTGTATAAACTAAATACCACAAATGAGCAATAATATTACATTTCTCATCACATTATTATTATAAGGGTAAGAGAGATAATATGTGGAAAAATGTTGAAAGAGTGCCTAATACATAAGCATTCGTAAAACACAGAACTTATGCTAATTATGACAATGATGTTAAAAGTGACAACTTGGCTCCTAAATCAATAATAATGAATCGTACTGTATACTTTTAATGATTCATTGTGATCCAAAGTACATCTATAGAAGTCGTTATTTCTTTTTGCGGGGGCAGGGGGTACATATTTTATGGAAGATTTTTTTTCCCACTTTGTTAAACTTGGGAAACTTGTTTTGTTTTGTTTTGTTTTTCCCTGCAGACCACTTATCCTAGAAGCCCTGCCTCCAGGGGAGAAGCAATGATGAGCTCAGGCTTTAATCCTCTTTCCAAATTGCAGTGACTTAGGGAGATGATCCTACAAATTTCATAGTCTTGATCATCTTTCCTACAATGCAAGAGAAGAGGCCCCATCATCACCTAATTAAGCTGTTACGAGCTATTCTATAGCCATGAATGTATTCTCCCTGCTTTGTTTCCCAAAATTCTAGGACCATCAGAAAAAGCAACAACAACAAGAACAACAGCAGCAGCTAATTTCCAGAAGGGATTCCAACTATGGATCTCATTCAAACCATGTAGCTGTAACAAGAGAGACACTGTTCAAATTTAAAAAGATTAATGTAAATGTTAATGCAAAATTTGAGGCATATTTCAGCAGGTAAGTAGCGACCTCACCATACAGTTAACCCTTGAGCATTCTGTCTTATGATTCTTTAATAATAGGTTGTTCTCTTCTCCAGGTTGCTTTATAGTAGGAGACCAGTATATAATGCATACAACATGCAGAATGTGTGTTAATTACCTGCTTCTGTTATCAGCGAGGCTTCCTGTCAATAGTAGGCTACTAGTAGTTCTGTTTTGGATAGTCAAAAATCATACGTGGATTTTCAACTGCATGAAGGGTGAGCACTTCTAACTTCTGCTTTTCCCAATGGTCTACTGTATTATTATTAGTTCTTAAAAATTTTTTGCACTCATTTATTATTTTTTTCTCATGTTCCCCATTAGTATGATTTCCTCCTTTCCCCACTCTTCTTTTCAATGAACTGAAGCATTATGCAAAATTTTGCCATTAACCAAATGGGTCTTTACGTGTCTTCTCTAGATGGTTGTTTCTGCCATTCCTGCAGCTTCCAGCATTTCTCATAGTGCTTTCATAGTGCTATTTTTCTCAAATTCAAACCACTCTTTATTTAACTACAGAAAGAACATGTCCCAGTGATACTCCAGAGTCCATAATAATCTTTCCCTTCTCCAAATGCATCCCATTGTCTTTCCTCTGGCCCAGTAATAGACAAACAGTGTAATTAAGGCCCTTCACACAATGTCACCATATTAAAAGTTTGTTGTCTTGATAACTAATTCATGCAATATAATTCTAAAAGATTATTTTATGAAACCATAGATAAAGTACTAACTTGGATACAAAATGATGACATTTATCCTTTTCATTTTTAATTGCATATGTCAGGAAATCATTACTATTCCTTATCCTTTAAATGTATAATAATGAAATGAATGAAAGAATGAGTTAATATCTTGTTCAAGAAAGAAAGCAAATTGAAGTCAGAAAACCCGGAATATTGTCTCACTTCTACCACTGAGACTCTATGGACTCTGACAAATTTTATCTCACCCCTCCAAGCCTCACCCATCAATCTATGAAAGATGAAGAATAAAACATTTTTTTAAAATTAACTCTCAAGCATCTCTTAATATTGAACTTTTCTATATCTTGTCATATGGGATATGGACTGTATTTCATCCTGAATCACCTAGGTTTATGGAGCAATATAGAAACTCCCAAGTAATCATATCAGGATGTAAGTAAGAAAGTCCCTTCTCCACCATGTTGCTGCTTGCTTGTGTATGTCTGTTAAAAATTCTAGTATGAAATAAGCTACCTTTTGCAAGAGCTGCATTTTTCAGCAAGTCAAAATTCAAAAGTTCAATATTTTTAAAGTGCTTGCTAAGCATATACTCTCTCTGGCTGAATTCTGGCATAAACAGTAAATAGTGATAAATTAAGTTATATTTCATGTTTTCCCAAGCCCTTTTATTAATATTACCTGAGGTAATCTCATTTACTCTGGAGACTGATTTCTTACAAAGAATATGTAAACCTGATTTCATATTGTTCAAAACCAGTTGGATAATGTAGAGGTTGGAGCCAGTAAGTCAGAAATCATGAACTTTTTGGAAAATATTTATGTTACATAATTGAATTCACTTAGTTTTGAACAGTATCATGGCACATGTAAAATAATGCACTTAGCTCAAAAGGCATTCTTTTAAATACAATTTTATATAGAATTAAATTTTTCCAAAACTCTGTTAGCATCTTGAAAAGTGCCATGTCATCCTTGGGGCACCAGGATTGTTCAGTGGTTAGACTTCTGCCTTTAATCAGGTCATTACACCCTTGATGGTTTAATGACACACAATAAGGAATCTATTTCAAAGGGAAAGTTGACAAGAGTCAGCTATATATTACTTGATCCATTATTAGGTTCCCAGCTGTAATAAGTGAGTGTCCCAGCTGAGGACTTAAATCTTACACAATTTATCTCAGTAGATACTTAGAAACTGAAAATAAAATTATGTGTCTGCTTTGGCAACAACAACAAAAAAAAAAACTAATGAATATTGACAAGGTATATCCATGGTTAAGATGCAAGAATTAATTACAAAAGGACTTTCTGCTATTCCAGGTTAAACTGGGGACATTATGGATTATAGAAATAAGACCAGAGTCACTGAGTTCATACTTCTGGGGTTTCAGACTGAAAAAGAGGTAGAAATACTTATTTTTTCTGCATTCCTGCTCATGTACATGATATCTCTGATTGGCAACACCATGATCATCCTTTTGGTGTGTGTTGACTACCGCCTGCATTCACCCATGTATTTTTTTGTAGCCAATCTTTCTTTCCTTGAAGTTGCCATCACTTCCACTGTGGTACCTAAGATGCTAGCAAACACATTCTCCCTCACCAAGGCAATATCCTTCATGGGATGTCTCACACAATCTATTTTCTACTTCCTTCTGGGATCCACAGAATTCTTCATCCTGGCTGTCATGTCATTTGATCGGTATATTGCCATCTGCAACCCACTGAGGTATACCATCATCATGAACACACAGACATGCATAATGTTACTTGTGGGGTCCTATCTAGGTGCATTTTTGTCAATGTTATCTCCATCCATCCTAACTGCCCCGTTAATCTTTTGTGGGCCAAATAAAATCCATCATTTCTTCTGTGACCGAGCCCCCATGCTACAGCTGGCCTGTACAGACATCTCTCTAGCTGAGGTGGCTGATTTTATCTCCTCTGCTGTGTTGCTCCTGGGCTCCTTGCTCCTGACAGGAGTGTCGTACACCTACATTGTTATTACTATCCTTAGAATTCCTACTGTGCAGGGACAGCAGAAGGCCTTCTCTACTTGTGTTTCACACATCACAGTGGTTACAATTTATTATGGAAGTTCCATATTCCTCTATGTTCGTCCAAAGAAAGGCAATGCAATGAGCATTAACAAATTTGCCACAGTGCTGAACACAGTTGTAACACCAATGCTGAACCCTTTCATCTACAGCCTTCGAAATGAGAAAGTCAAAGAATCCCTGAGAGACACCACCAGTAAATACATAGGTATGCTAATAAATGTAAGAGCTCAAAAGTGATATTTTTATAGAATTCGGTTATTTGCGTGCTTGACAATGAAATCATTCTTTGTGATTAAATCACAAAGATGAAATCATCTTCATGAAATATACACGAAGATATGGTCTTAAATATCCATATATATATTCTAAACCAGTATTTCCTGATGTAGATCCAGTGTTTGGGGAGGGTCTTAAAATCTTTTAGAGACTCTATGGTCAAATAATCTTTGGCAAAACAGGAAAAAATATACAGCAGAAAAAAGACAGTCTCTTCAATAAATGGTGCTGGGAAAACGGGACAGCTATATGTAGAAGAATGAAACTCAACCATTCTCTTACACCGTACACAAAGATAAACTCAAAATGGATAAAAGACCTCAACATAAGACAGGAATCCATCAGAATCACAGAGGAGAACATAGGCAGTAATCTCTTTGATATCAGCCACAGCAACTTCTTTCAAGATACGTCTCCAAAGGCAAAGGAAACAAAAGCAAAAATGAACTTTAGGGACTTCATCAAGATCAAAAGCTTCTGCACAGCAAAGGAAACAGTCAACAAAACAAAGAGTCAACCCACGGAATGAGAGAAGATATTTGCAAATGACAGTGCAGACAAAATGTTGATATCCAGGATCTATAATGAACTCCTCAAACTCAACACACACAAAACAATCATATAAAAAAAATGGGCAGAAGATATGAACAGACAGTTCTCCAATTAAGACATACAAATGGCTATCAGACACATGAAAAAATGTTCATCATCACTAGCCATCAGTGAGATTCAAATTAAAACTACATTGAGATACCACCTTACACCATTTAAAATGGCCAAAATTAGCAAAATAGGAAACAACATGTGTTGGAGAGGATACAGCAAAAGGGAAATCCTGTTACACTTTTGGTGGGAATGCAAGTTGGTGCAGCCTCTTTGGAAAACAGTGTGGAGATTCCTCAAAAAATTAAAAATAGAACTTCCCTATGACCCTGCCATTGCACTCCTGGGTATTTACCCCAAAGATACAGATGTCGTGAAAAGAAGGGCCATCTCTACCACAATGTTTACAGCAGCAATGGTCATGGTCACCAAACTATGAATGCCCTTCAATGGACAAATGGATAAGGAAGATGTGGTCTGTATACACTATGGAGTATTATGCATCCATCAGAAAGGACGAATACCCAACTTTTGTAGCAACATGGACGGGACTGGAAGAGATTATGCTGAGTGAAATATGTCAAGCAGAGAGAGCCAATAATCCTATGGTTTCACTTATTTGTGAGCATAACAAATAGCATGGAGGACAAGGGGAGATTGAGAGGAGAAGGGAGTTGAGGGAAATTGGAAGGGGAGGTGAACCATGAGAGACTATGGACTCTGAAAAACAATCTGAAGGGTTTGAAGTGGTGGGGGATGGGAGGTTGGAAACCCAGGTTGTGGGTATTAGAGAGGGCACGGATTGCATGGAACACTGGGTGTGGTGCAAAAGCAATGAGTACTGTTATGCTGAAAATGAAAAAAGATTAAAAAATCTTTTGGAGAATTAATAGAACCAAAGTACATGCAAACATTTCTACATACAAGCACTGTTTTTAATATATATTAAATAACATTTAATATATTTTATATATTTAAAATATATATATATATATATATATATATATATATATATATATATATATATATAGCTAGAGAGTGGGAGGAGAAGCAGCAGGAGAAGAATAATCTCAAACAGATTTCATGCTGAGCACTGAGCCCAACACAGGGTCCATCTCACAGCTCTCAGAAATGACCTGAGCCAAAATCTGGAATTAGACAATCAAGTTGACTGAACCACCCAGGTGCCCTACATAAGTACTCTCTAAAGCAGTCCTTATTCTTCCCTTTTTCCTGTTCATTTAATTATTATAAAGTCAAGTTCCTGTATGACCCCTTGATCTTAAATCTGATAACTGCTTGACATAGAGTCTCACTTTCTGTTACACAATCCTCTGATATTTTTCTCTGTAAATATCAATGTATGTTTGAATTTAATACAAATAAAGTCCCATATTAAAATGGTAAATTTCATTTCCTTTGATTTTTGAAATATTACTTCCCAATGATTTATCCCACTTGATATGTAAGTTTTAAGTTACAGATGGATCTTCCCAACCTTCACTAAATTTAAAATCTGCAGTGGTTGTCTTCCTATTCCTATTCTACTGGAGCTGTGGCAATAAAATTCATCAGAAATATAAACCCCCTGCTGAAATATTGGAGAGATTTATTTATTTTACCTGTCAGAACCACTGAAATTAATTCAGTTATTCAACTCGACTACACTTTTTTATTTCAATGATTTTTTTCCCTGTGACCCATTACTTTTCTCCAAGCCTCTTAGACTTACAGATCACTAAGCTGTTCATGTAAACTCATATCAACCAACCATCCAAAGTATGTTCTAGAAGGAGGATTTATATATGAGATTGGAAGACAAGAAATATATATGCATACGATATTTGAGCAAGTGTCATGAATAAACCAACATTCATTCAAAGATGAGTGAATAAATAGCGACCAACATTTTGATAGTCACATATTTGATTTTGAGACATAAGTTTGTGTTGCGTTCTAGCACAGTCACACTGTTACTGTGTGAAGTTGGTCCAAATACTTAAAATCTGTTTGTCCTGTAGGGACTAAAATTAAAGTAATGACATATGGTATACTATTGTTGTAAGATTTGACTTAATAATAAATAACATAAAAACTAATAACAAAAAATCACAATATATATTGCTTAAAAATAATGTCCCCTCTCTATATCTATCTATCTATCTATCTAACTATCTATCTATCTATCTATCTATTGGTATTAGATACCAATCTATCTATAGATAGATCGTAGATAAATAGATAGATAGATAGATAGATAGATAGATATAAATATATCACATCTTTATTCATTCATCTGTCAGTGGACACTTGGGCTGTTTCCATAGTTTTCCTAGCATAGATAATGCTATTGTAAACATAGGGTGCATGTACTCCTTTGAGCTAGTATTTTTATATTCTTTGGGCAAATACCTAGTAGAAGAACAATTGCTTGATCATAGGGTAGTTCTGTTTTTAACTTCTTGAGGAACCTCCATGCTGTCTCCCAGCGTGGCTGCACCAGCTTGCATTCCCACCAACTGTGTAGGAGGGTTCTCCTTTCTCCACATCTGTGCCAACATCTGTTGATTCCTGTTAGTTTTAACCATTCTGACTGGTATGAGGTAGTATCTCATTGTGGTTTTCATTTGTATTTCCCTGATACCAAGTGATGTTAAGTTTCTTTTCATGTTTCTGTTAACCAGCTGTACGTCTTCTTTGGGAAAATGTCTCTTCACGACTTCTGCCTATTTCTTAACTGGATTATGTGGTTTTGTGGTGTTGTGTTTGTGTTTGATAAGTACTTTATGGATTTTGAGTAATAACCCTTTATTAAATATATCATTTGAAGATATCTTCTCCCATTTTGCAGGTTACCTTTGAGTTTTGTTCATTGTTTCCTTCATTGTGCAGAAGTTTTTAATCTTGATGAAGTGACAATAGTCCATTTTTAAGCTTTTGTTTCCCTTGCCCTTGGAGATGTGTACAGTGAGAAGTAGTTATGGGCAACGTCACAGAAGTCACTTCCTATGTTCTTCTCTAGGATTTTGATAGTTCCCTGACTCACATTGAGGTCTTTCATCCATTTGAGTTTGTTTTTGTGTGTGGTATAAGAAAGAAGTCCAGTTTCATTCTTTTACAAAATGGGATTTTTCTTAAATTCTAATAATGTCCTGAAATTTTCATGGTAACAGAGAGATTACAGTTGAATGAATAGTGAAAATATCTTAATTAAATGTAATAAGGAAATAGTTCTAAGGAAGTACTCATTTAAACATGAATGAAGATCCATTCTTGTTACCTGAATTATTTGTCATGATAGCTAAATTATCTCTTGGAAGAAGCAAGTGACTTCATAAGAACACTGTTGTGTGGAATAAGTTCATTAAAATACACACTCTATGAAGATATTCTTTGTCTGATCTTGTAAGACTCTTCCAATATGTTCTGCATGTCTCAGCAGTGTGTATAGAAACCAGGATATACTGTTCTTGAGTCATCTGCACTTAATTTACCAATCATTTCCAGCTTGTTTTTAATCTACCAAATCTGTATTCCAATTACTGAATTTACCTCTATATCTTTGACTACACATCCTGACTCTAAATAAATCAATATTAGTAGTAAGTTTTCAGCATGTCTATCTTTTCTCAGCACTCTAGCATTCTTGTATCAACACCCAGGCCATTTCTGGAACCATCCATATTGCTTGAGGGACTACTGTCTAGTGGAAGAGGATATTGGTTGGCTCTTTCAAACATAACCATTGATATTATTATTATTTTATTACCATGAATATAACCTGGAAATATAATTCAGATCTTTATATGTTTGAGCATGCACTTTGAAGAAAAAAAAAAAACAGTTTTATAGTAATGTGCAATCTGGTTGACCAGAAAAGGTACAGGCTCTCTGGCAACAGTCTCCTCCATTACCCTCAATTATCCTAAAATAGGGTACACTTCATCTTCTGTGAGCAATTCACATTATTCAAGTTCAGCAACTGGTGTCCACTATTATTTTAACATGTATCACAATATTGAAATTGGGTGATGAATTATCTTTCCTGGAGGACATGATGTTTCTTAAGAATATAATGACTCTACTGTTTATTTTTGTATCTCTATTGCTGACTAAGCATGTTTTACTGAGTTCCATATGAGACAAATCACACTGGGAAAGGGATTTTTATATTTTTTGTTATTGTATTTCCAATATCTATAATAGTGCCTGAGAACTATTAGTTGTATATAAACTTTAATTGATTCAGGAAATAAGTAAACTAATTCTAAGTGGTCAATATATATTGCAAACTAACAAATGTTAAATACTAAGCAGACAATATGTATTTAAAAATTAATTTAACAATATTATATGTGCTTTGCCATATTATGTGTAATATGCCTCAAGATAAATTTACCATATCCATTTGGATCTCCTTCTCATCATTGGTCTGTTCATATATTCAGTTTATTTGTCATTCAGCTTTGGTAGGTTGTATCAATCTGGCAATTTATCATTTTTTCTAGGTTATCCAATTTTTTAGAATGTAATTGTTCACATTATTCTTTGGTGATTCTTTGTAATCCAATGGCATTACACGGAATTTTTGTGTCTTCTCTTTTATGTCTCATTTTATTTGAGATTGTAATTTTTTTTAGTCTAGGTAAATAATTTGCCAATTTTGTGTGTATGTACAATATATACATAATATGTATATACACATTTGTTTCAGGCATAGAATTTAGTGATTCATAATTTATACATAGCACTCTACTCATCTCAAGTGCCATATTTAACACCAATAACCTGTTTAAACCATTCCCCCATTCATCTTCCCTCCAAACAAGTGGCGACCAGGAAGAAATGGACAAATTCTTTGAAACATGTAAAATACCAAAACTACCAAAACTGAGGCAAGAAGAAATACAAAATTTGAATGGACCAATAACTGGCAATGCAAGTCAATGAAAAAACTCCCAACAAAAAAAGTCTATGACCCAGAAGCTTAGCAGATGAATTCTACTAAACATTTAAAGAAAAGTTAATACCTATTCTTCTTAAACTATTCCCAAAAAATTCAAGAAGAAGGAAGTTATCAAATTAATGCTATGAGGTCAGTTTTACCTGTTACCAAAATCTTATAAAGATAGCAACAACAACAGCAACAGCAACAACAGAACATAAGGCAATATCTCTCATGAACATAGATGCAAAATCCTCAATAAAATATTAAAAAAATGAATCCAACAATTTATTTTAAAAAAATCGTTTACTACGATAAAGTGGGATATACTTCTGGGTTGCAAGAGTAGTTCAATATTGGGAAATCAATCAACATGATGTATCACATTAATAAAAGAAAAGATAAGAACTTTTTCCATGTGTCTGATAGCCATTTGTATGTCTTCATTTGAGGACTGTCTGTTCATATCTTCTGCCCATTTTTTAATATGATTGACTGTTTTGTGTGTGTTGAGTCTGAGGAGTGTTGGAGGGGATGTGGAGAAAGGGGAACCCTCTCACACTGTTGGTGGGAATGCAAGTTGGTACAGCCTCTTTGGAGAACAGTGTGGAGATTCCTCAAGAAATTAAAAATAGAACTTCCCTATGACCCTGCCATTGCACTCCTGGGTATTTACCCCAAAGATACAGATGTCGTGAAAAGAAGGGCCATCTGTACCCCAATGTTTATAGCAGCAATGGCCACGGTCGCCAAACTGTGGAAAGAAACAAGATGCCCTTCAACAGATGAATGGATAAGGAAGATGTGGTCCACATACACTATGGAGTATTATGCCTCCATCAGAAAGGAAGAATACCCAACTTTTGTAGCAACATGGACGGGACTGGAAGAGATTATGCTGAGTGAAATAAGTCAAGCAGAGGGAGTCAATTATCATATGGTTTCACTTATTTGTGGAGCATAACAAATATCATGGAGGACATGGGGAGTTAGAGAGGAGAAGGGAGTTTGGGGAAATTGGAAGGGGAGGTGAACCATGAGAGACTATGGACCCTGAAAAACAATCTGAGGGTTTTGAAGAGGTGGGGTTGGGAGGTCAGGGTACCAGGCGGTGGGTATTGTGGAGGGCATGGATTACATGGAGCACTGGGTGTGGTGCAAAAATAATGAATACTGTTATGCTGAAACTAAATAAAATATAAATAAAAAAAGAAAGGATAAGAACTGTATGATATTTTTAATAGGTGCATAAAAAACATTTGACAAATTTCAGCATCCATTAATATTGAAAATCCACAATAAAGTAGATTTAGCAGGAAAATACTTCAATAAAATAAAGGCCTTAGATGATAAACCCCCATAGCTAGCATCATACTCCTATTTATTCCCTTTTTAATTTTTTTTACTCCACTTTTTATTTTATTTTTTTCTATTTATCTCCAATTTATTCTTTCTTATCTCTGTTAAGAGTTAAGAGCTAACTGGGTGGCTCAGTCAGTTAAGTATCTGCCTTTGGCTCAGGTCATGATCCCAGGATCCTGAGATTGAGTCCCATGCCAGGCTCCACACTCAGCAGAGAGTCTGTTTCTTCTTCCTTTTCCCTCTGCCCCCATTTGTACTGTCTCAATCTCTCTCTCTCTCTCTCTCTCTCTCTCTCAAATAAATGAATAAAAATGTTTAAAAAATTATCCTTCAGTGCTATCAATGTTGACGAAAAAGTCGGATATTCATCCTTTCTGATGGCTAATATTCCATTACATATATGTATCACATCTTCTTTATCCTTTTATCTGATGAAGGGCACCTCAAAGGATATCATGCTAAGTGAAGTAAGTCAAGCAGGTAAAGTCAATTATTATATGGTTTCACTGATTTGTAGTACATAAGGGGTAATATGGAGGACACTGGGAGAAAAAAGGGAAATATGAAGGTGGGGGAATTGCGGGGGTGGGGAGATGAACCATGAGAGACTGTGGATTCCAAGAAACAAACTGAGGGTTTTGGAGAAGAGGGGGTGAGAGGATGGGTGAGCCTGGTGGTGGCTATAAAAGAGGGCACATATTGCATGAAACACTGGGTGTTATGTGCAAACAATGAATCATGGAGCACCACATCAAAAAGTAATTATGTACTGTATGGTGACTAGCACAACATATAAAAAAATATCACTAATGTCCTGCACT
The DNA here is from genome assembly GCF_009829155.1 of Mustela erminea. NCBI lineage: Eukaryota > Metazoa > Chordata > Mammalia > Carnivora > Mustelidae > Mustela > Mustela erminea. The sequence goes on from NC_045616.1 coordinate 2,920,765, forward strand.
CTTTTCTCAAGTCCAGTAAGTATCTTTATGATCATTACTTTAAATTCTCTACAATGTATGTTACTTATATCTTTTTTTCATTTAGGTGTCTTGCTGTGGTTGAGTCCTGTTCTTTTAGTTAGGACATATTTTTCTACCTCCTTATTTTGTCTTACTCTCTGTGTACGTGTCTGTTTCTATGTGTTAAAAAATCAGCTACACCTTTTCCGATTGGTGGTAATGGTACTGGGAAGAACCAGTCTTTTAGTTCCTGCAGTTCAGTGTCTTCTGTTCCCCAGGACCTGATGCTTCATGGAGTGTTTCCTCTGTGTCTTGTGTATTGTATGCCTTGAGTCCTGTTCTCTTTCTGCCTCAGTCCTGTTGTCTTCAGAGGCAGTCATTAGCTATTGTGGGCAGTGTTTTGTCCCTGGCTCTGTGGGACGTGGTTTAACAGCACGTGTGGTGGTCTGCTTGTGAAACGAGACTGCCAGAACTCAGATTCTGCACAATCTGTGGTTTGGGAGACAAGATGTTGATTGGGTTTGTGCTGTTCTTCTGGGTAAGGGGGCCCAGAGCACCAGGACTGAGGCAGGTGTGACTGGGACGGGTGGATCTGCCTAAGTGGCTCAAGGTGGGGCTTATTTTAAGCCAGTTGGGTAAGGACTGTTGTGCTGGTCTAGTTCCTACAGATGGCAGTGTGTTTTTGTTGGGCAGTGGGAGATTGATATGGTGCCTTCTGTCTCTCTTGTTCCTGCAGAGGTCTTCCCATGATCCCTGACTCTCTGGGACGTGCTGTGAAATGAGTACATCATTCTCCTTCCCATATGTTACTAGAGTTTTTCAAACTGCTGCTTCTCTGCTGTACCTCTGTGGGCTGTTTGTCCTGCTATCTCTCCTATGGCAGGGACTCAACTTCCTAATGCCAACTGGACTCTCCCAGTGCTGAGCCTACTGATTTTTAAAATTCAAGGTTTTAAGTCATCCTGGTTGTAAGAGCTCAGGAAATTTGGCCCTCCTCAGTTTCAAAGCCAAACATTATGAGGGTTATTTTCCCCTGAAGTCTCCCTCTGTAAAAATCTGGTTTTTGCACTTCTCCCCACCATCAGCTCCCTCCCTCCCCGGCACATTCAGGGTCTATTTCAGTCCCAAAGCAAATTTTTGATCTTCCTAATCCCTGCCCTTCTTTGATATGGCCTTTTCTCTATCTTTTATTGTGGAGTTTGTTAATCCGGTCTTTGGATCATTTTCTGGGTTACCTATTCTTATGTAAGTGTTATCTATTTGTATACATGGAATGAGGTGAGATTAAGGTCCTTCTGCACTGCCATCTTCCCAGGTTCCTCTCACCAGAGATTTCTTGGAGCAGCTATAAAACATTTTAGCTTAAAATTTGCTATTTTATGAAAAGTACAAGGTAGTTTGGGTAGGTGTGTATGAAACTCTGGCAGAGTCATTGTTGGGGTACTGGATATAGAGTACATGATACCCTTGTTTCCTCTGGTCCACTACTAAACCGAGATCAAGAATAGAAACAGTTATGCAAGAAAAAATGTGTGAAGGTAAGATTTAGTTAGTGACATGCAAAGAAATTGAAGATGTATGAAATTCTTCAACAGTGTTTATTATAATCTGCACATGGAAATATACACACATACTAAGTTAGACTTTCCAACAAAGAAATAGTGATGTCTGGTTAATTTATTTTAGTCTTTCTCCAAGCAATTTAAAAACAGAACAAAACAGAGCTTATGATCTCAGAGAAAATTCTTCAGAGATGGAGAAGAAAAATAAGTCCAAATTATTATTTTTTTTATTATATTAGCCTAATAGGCCCATGTGATCAAAACCAAGTAAAAATAGTATAAAAGTGTTATCAAAGTGTAATTGTACTCATGAAAATTGAGGCAAATATTTCACAAAATTTAGAAATTGAATACTGCAACAAAAATTATATATTACTAAGTGCCCTTTATAAATGATGAGTTGGTTTAATTTTTTTAAAAAAGTTATAAGACTGTAATTCACTGCCCTGAAATTATGAGGTAAAATAGAAGATGATAATTGCAATTGATGAAAATTCAATCAGCTTCTAACCTGTCATTTTTAATGATAAAATATTAAAGTCATTTCCATTATATCTGTAACAAAACTTTTAACCTCATTTCTGCAACTTATATTTAAAGTTGTACTAGAAGTCCCAGGAAGGAACATAACAAATGTGTAAATCAATTAAAATGTTAAAAATATTTTTAATTCAGAATCTTCTATTTTTATTCCTCAAGTTGTTTCTTTTATTCTCATGACTTAACTGGAGACCTGTATTTTCCACTTCCCTTAACACATTGTGGCCACACCCCACACCCCTCCTCTCTGGCAACCATCAGCTTGTCATTGTATTTGCACGTCTGATTTTTTTTAATTCGTTTCTAGACTCAATATACGAATGAACTCAAATGGCATTTGTCTTTATGTGTCTCACTTATTTCACTTAGCATAATAACATCTTGGTCTATCCATGTTGTTTCAAATGATACAACCTCATCCTTTTTATGACTGTGATATTCAATAACACACATAAACACACCACACACACACACACACACACACACACACACACACACACACTCCACATCTTACTTATCTATCATTTCGCAATGGCAACTTAGGTTTCTTCCATATCTTCACTATTATAAATAATGCTGTAATCTGCATAGGGGTGTATATGTTTTTGAATTTGTGTTTTTATTTTCTCTCTGTAAATACCCAGTAGTGCAATTAGTGAATTATATGGTATTTCTAGTTTTAACTTCTCAAGGAACCTCCATACTTGTTTTTCACAGTGACTACAGCAGTTTGCATTCGCACCAACAGTTCTTGAGTGTTCTTTTATTCCACATTTTTGCCAACACTAGCTATTTCTTGTCTTTTTTAAAATTATTTTAGCCCTTCCAACAGGTGTAAGATGATTTCTCATTGTGTTTGTTTAAATATTTTATTTACTTACTTACTCACTTATTTACTTATTTATTTACGAGGGAGCAAGCTGAGCAAGGAGCCCAAATCTATGGACCACAGGATCATGATCTGAGCCAAAGGCAGATGTATAACTGACTGCCACCCTGGTGCCCCTCTCATTGTGGTTTTGATTTATATTTCCTGATGTTTAGTGAGGTTGGGAAACTTCATGTGTCTATTGGTCAACTGTATGTTTTCTTGGAAAAGTGTCATCCAGTTCTTCTGCCCAGTCTTTAACAAAATTGTTTATTTTATAATAATAATAATAAGAAGAAGAAGAAGTTATAACTAATATCATATTAATATTATATATTTATAATATTTATTATGTCATTATATAATGCTATATTAATATTAACAATGATAAAAATTATTATCATTAGTTATTGCATTGTATGAGTTTGCATTGTATTATTGGTACTGCATTGTATGAGTTTGTTGTATAGGTTGGATATTAACCCTTTGCTGGATCCATCATTCACAAATATTTTCTATCATTGTAGGTTGCCTTTTTGTTTTATTAATAATGTTCTTCATTGTGCAAAATGCTTTTTGTTTTGGTGTGGTTCCCAAAGTTCACTTTTGTTTTTCTTTCCCTTGCCTCAGGAAACATACCTGGAAATATGTTACTATGGTCAATGCCAAAGAAGTTACTGCTTTTCTCCTCTTCTAGGATTTTCATGGTTTCAGGTTTCACCTTTAGATCTTTATTATATTTTATTTTTGTGTATAGTTTAAGAAAGTGGTCCACTTTCATTATTTTGCATGTAGCTGTACAGTTTTTCTAGCATCATTTATTGAAGAGTGTACATTCTTTGTTGTACATTAATTGTTGCACATTAATCTACAACCTTTGTTGTAGATTAATTGATCATATAAGTGTAGGTTAATTTCTGGGCTCTCTCCTCTGTTTTATTGATCAATGTTTATTTTGAGGGCAGTGTCATACTATTTCAATTATTACAGTTTTGTACTATATATTGAAATCTAGGATTTTGATACCTATAACTTTGTTCTCCTTTATAAAGATTGCATTGGCTATCCAAGGACTTTTTTGGTTTCATACAAAGCTTAGTATTATTTGTTCTAGTTTTGTGAAAAATTCTGTTGGTATTTTGATAGTTGAATCTGTGGAATGCTTCAGGTAATAAGAACTTTTTAAAAAAATTTTTATTTTCATCATAACAGTATTCATTATTTTTGCACCACACCCAGTGCTCCATGCAATCCATGCCCTCTCTAATACCCACTACCTGGTTCCCCCAAACTCCCACCCCCCGCCACTTCAAACCCCTCAGATTGTTTTTCAGAGTCCATAGTCTCTCATGGTTCACCTCCCCTTCCAATTTTCCCCAATTCCCTTCTCTCTAACTCCCCATGTCCTCCATGCTATTTGTTATGCTCCACAAATAAGTGAAACCATATGATAATTGACTCTCTCTGCTTGACTTTTAACAATACCAGTTATTTCAATCCAGGAAGATGAAATGTCTTTCCATTCGTTTATGTTGTCTTCAATTTCGTTGACTGATGTTTTATAGTTTTCAGAGTACTGGGATTTTACCCCTTCAGCTAAGTTTATGCCAAGGTATTTTGGGGGTTTTCTGTTCAAATTTAAATGGAGCTACTTTCTTCTCTTTCTCTTACTTTGTTATTAATGTATAGAAACACTACTGATAGGGCGCCTGGGTAGCTCAGTGAGTTAAAGCCTCTGCCTTCAGCTCAGGTCATGATCCTGGGGTCCTGGGATTGAGCCCCGCATCGGGCTCTCCACTCAGCGGGGAGCCTGCTTCCTCCTCTTTCTCTCTTCTTGCCTCTCTGCCTGTGATCTGTCAAATAAATAAATAAAATCTTTAAAAAAAGAAACACTACTGATTTCTGAGTATTCATTTTGTATCCTGTATCCTGCACATTTCCTGAATTCATTTACTTCCAGTAGGTTTTTTGGTGGTCTTTTTTCTTTTCTTTACATACACTGTTGTGTCATCTGCCAATAGTGAACTTTTAACTTATTCTTTACCAATATGGATGCCTCTTTTTATTTTGTCTCATATAATTGCTGTGGCTTGGACACTCAATTCTATGTACAATAAAGTAGAAAAGTGAACATCCTTGTCTTATGCTTGATCTCAGAGGAAAACTGTTTTTCACCATTTGGTATGGTGTTAGCCCTACTTTTAACTTATGTTGCCTTTACTGTGTTATGTTCCCTGTATGCCCACTTTGTTGAGACATTTTTTCATAAATGAATGCTGAAATATTGCAAATTCCTTTTATGCAACTATGAGATTATCAGATGATTTTTATCCTTTATCTTGTTGATACTGAGTATCATGTTGGTTGATGTATGAATATCAAACCATTCTCACAACTCCAGTATTTGAATATACTGAGTGATATTTTAATCTAAAAATGTTGAATGTGTCTTGCTAATATTTTGTTGAGGTTTCTGGTACATATGTTCACCCAAATTATTAGCCTTTGGTTGTTTTTCTTTTCCTTTTTTTCCTTCTTTCTTTATTTCTTTTTTTTGTGGTATCTTTGTCTGGTTTTGGTATTAGGGTAGTACTGGCCTATTTTGGTATGTTTTTGACTATCAATTAAATTTTGTTATTAATAACCAGTTTGTTCAGATTTTCTATTTCTCCCTGATTGAGTTTTAGAAGCATTCATGTTTTAAGGTTATTTTGTCTAATAGAGGTATTGCTACTCTGAATTTTTATTTGCTTCCACTTCTATGGTAAATAATTTTTATCCTTTCACTTTTAGTCTGTCTTTAGGTCTGAGTTGATTCTTTTGTAGAAACCACATATATGGGTATTGCATTTTTAAAGTGTTTTAATTGCAACATTTAGGCTATTTACATCTAAAATAATTACTGATATGTTTGTGCTTATTGCCATTTTGCTTTTGTTTTCTTTCTTTCTTTCTGTCATTTTATTTTGCAGTTCTCTGTTCCTTTCTTCTTTTGTTCTCTTTCTCTGTAATTGGTGAGTTTCTATAGTGTAATGTTTGGCTTTCTTTCTCTTTATTTCCTATGATCTACTTTTTGGGTTTTTATAGGAGGTTCTTATATGAAATCCTAAGTATATAGGAGGGAGTATTAATTTGATGGTAGTTTAAGTTCAAACACATTTTAAAAATATATTTTCTCTCCCTCCTTCACATGTTAGATATATGCTGTCATATTGTATGTCTTTTATTCACAATTTTCTCTCATCCAATTATGACCATTTATTTTAAACTTAATGAAATTTCTTTTAAGGCTGGTTTAGTGGTGATAAACTCTCCTTTTAACTTTTGTTTCCTCAAAAACTACCTCACTTTCAGTCCTGAGTGATAGCCTTGCCACGTAGACTATTCTCATATATGGATGTTTTTTTCCTTTTAGTATTTTGAATATATCATACCATTTCTTTTTGACTTGTATAATTTTGCTGAAAAACCAGCTGAGAGACTTATATGTTTTCCTCATAGGTGACTTGATTTTCTCTCTTAAAAAAAATATTTGAGAGAGAGAGAAAGAGCATGTGTAGAGGGGCAGAGGGAGAGGGAGAAGACTGAGCAGGAAGAGTGAGGTAGCGCTCAATCCCAGAACCCCAAAAGAGTGACCTGATCCAAAGGCAGACCTTTAACTGACTGAAGATTTCCTCTTGTTCTTTTAATATCATCTTTTTATGTTTAATTTTTGACATGTTAATTATATGTGTTGTAATGTGCACTTCCTTGGTCCATCTTGTTTAGATTCTGCTCCTTAGATATTGATGTCTATTTTTTTCCCCAGGTTATAGAAATTTTCAGCTATTATTTTTCCAAACAACTTTATACTTTTTCTCTCTCATGTCTTCTGGGATCCCCTATAATGTGAATATTTATGTGCTTAGTGTTGTTCAAGAGATCCCTTAACTTATACTCATTTAAAAGTAAAAAATAAAAGATTTTATATATATATATCTATATATATATATATAGATATATATGTGTATATAGATATATATATAGATATATATATACACATATATATGTATATATGTGTATATATATGTGTGTGTATATATATATAACATACATAAATATACATTTAAAATATTATAATATGGGGAGGGAGTCAAGATGGTGGAAAAGTAGCAGGCTTCTCCACCTTCTTCCTGCTACATCAGGTAGCAGGAGATCAGCTAGATAGCTAATTTAAAGATTGCAAACACCTACAAATCCAACGGGAGATCAAAGAGAAGAGGAACAGCAATTCTAGAAACAGAAAATTAACCACTTTCTGAAAGGTAGGACTGGCAGAGAAGTGAATCCAAAGTGATGGGAAGATAGACCGCAGGGGGATGGGCGGGCTCCCCACAAGCAGCAGAGCAATGGAACACTAAATCAGGACTTTTAAAAGTCTGTTCTGCTGAGGGACATTGCTCCAGAGGCTCAATTAGGGTGAAACCCATGTGGAGTCAGCATGATCTCAGGTCCCGTAGGGTCACAGAAGGATTGGGGGGGGTTCTGAATGTCACAGAGTTTGCAGGTATTTGAACAGGGAAACTGGCTACAGAAACAGAGCTGAGGAGTGAGCTCTCAGTTCAGGGTTACCTTTAACAGGTCGCAGACTTGGTGAGCTCAGAGCGCGGCCAGAGGCCAAGGAGACGGGAGTAATTGGGTGCTATTCTCTGAGAGCACACTGAGGGGTGGGGCCCTGAGCTCTCGGCTCCTCCAGGCCAGAGACTGGGAAGCCATCATTTTCATTCCCATCCTCCAGAACTCTACAGAAAGCGTTCAGAGAACAAAAGCTCCTGAAAGCAAACCCGAGCTGATTACTCATCCTGGCCCTTGGTAAGAGTGGTGCAATTCCGCCTGGGGCAAAGACACTTGAGAATCACTACAACAGGCCCCTCCCGCAGAAGAACAACAAGAAATCCAGCCAGGAACAAGTTCACATACCAAGGAGTGCAGGTTCAATACCAAGGAGAGCAGCAGAATTCCAGAGGAGGAGAAAGCAAAGAACAGAACTCATGGCTTTCTCCCAATGATTCTTTAGTCTTGCAGTTAATTTAATTTTTTTTAAATTTTTTATTTTTCATAAACATATATTTTTATCCCCAGGGGTACAGGTCTGTGAATCGCCAGGTTTACACACTTCACAGCACTCACCAAAGCACATACCCTCCCGAATGTCCATAACCCCACCCCCCTTCTTCCAACCCCCCTCCCCCCAGCAACCCTCAGTTTGTTTTGTGACATTAAGAGTCACTTATGGTTTGTCTCCCTCCCAATCCCATCTTGTTTCATGGATTCTTCTTCTACCCACTTAAGCCCCCATGTTGCATCACCACTTCCTCATATCAGGGAGACCATATGATAGTTGTCTTTCTCCGCTTGACTTATTTCGCTAAGCATGATACACTCTAGTTCCATCCATGTTGTCACAAATGGCAAGATTTCATTACTTTTGATGGCTGCATAGTATTCCGTTGTGTATATATACCACATCTTCTTGATCCATTCATCTGTTGATGGACATCTAGGTTCTTTCCATAGTTTGGCTATTGTGGACATTGCTGCTATAAACATTCGGGTGCATGTGCCCCTTTGGATCACTACGTTTGTATCTTTAGGGTAAATACCCAGTAGTGGAATTGCTGGGTCATAGGGAAGTTCTATTTTCAACATTTTGAGGAACCTCCATGCTGTTTTCCAGAGTGGTTGCACCAGCTTGCATTCCCACCAACAGTGTAGGAGAGGGTTCCCCTTTCTCCGCATCCTCGCCAGCATCTGTCATTTCCTGACTTGTTGATTTTAGCCATTCTGACTGGTGTGAGGTGATATCTCATTGTGGTTTTGATTTGTATTTCCCTGATGCCGAGTGATATGGAGCACTTTTTCATGTGTCTGTTGGCCATCTGGATGTCGTCTTTGCAGAAATGTCTGTTCATGTCCTCTGCCCATTTCTTGATTGGATTATTTGTTCTTTGGGTGTTGAGTTTGCTAAGTTCTTTATAGATTTTGGACACTAGTCCTTTATCTGATATGTCATTTGCAAATATCTTCTCCCATTCTGTCAGTTGTCTTTTGATTTTGTTAACTTTTTCCTTTGTTGTGCAAAAGACAGTTTCTTCAATAAATGGTGTTGGGAAAATTGGACAGCCACATGCAGAAAAATGAAATTGGACCATTTCCTTACACCACACACGAAAATAGACTCAAAATGGATGAAGGACCTCAATGTGTGAAAGGGATCCATCAAAATCCTTGAGGAGAACACAGGCAGCAACCTATTCGACCTCAGCCGTAGCAACATCTTCCTAGGAACATCGCCAAAGGCAAGGGAAGCGAGGGCAAAAATGAACTATTGGGATTTCATCAAGATCAAAAGTTTTTATATAAATTTTTTATTTCTTTTCAGCACAGCAGTAATCATTGTTTTTGCACCACCCCAGTGCTCCATGCAATCTGTGCTCTCTCTAATCCCCACAACCTGGTTCCCCCAAACGTCCAAACCCTGCCACTTCAAACCCCTCAGATTGATTTACAGAGTCCATAGTTTCTCATGGTTCACCTCTTTTTCCAATTTCCCCCAACTCCCTTCTCCGCTCCATCTCCCCTTGTCCTTCATACTATTTGTTATGCTCCACAAATAAGTGAAACCATTTGATAATTGTCTCTCTCTTCTTGACTTACTTCACTCAGCATAATCTCTTCCAGTCCCGTCCATGTTGCTACAAAAGTTGGGTATTCATCCTTTCTGATGGAGGCATAATACTCCATAGTGTATATAAACCACATCTTCCTTATCTATTCGTCCGTTGAAGGGCATCTTGGTTCTTTCCACAGTTTGGCGACCGTGGCCATTGATGCTATAAACATTGGGGAACAGATGGCCCTTCTTATCACTCATCTGTATCCTTGGGGTAAATACTCAGGAGTGCAATGTCAGGGTCATAGGGAAGTTCTATTATTAATTTTTTGAGAAATTTCCACACTGTTCTCCAAAGAGGCTGCACCAACTTGCATTCTCACCAACAGTTTAAGAGTGTTCCCTTTTCTCCACATTCCCTCCAACACATGTTGTTTCTTTTCTTGATAATTTTGGCCATTCTAACTGGAGTTATGGGATATCTCAATGTGGTTTTAATTTGAATCTCCTGAGGGCTAGTGATAACGAACATTTTTTTTTTTTTTCATGTGTCTGATAGCCATTTGTATGTCTTCATTGGAGATATCTCTGTTCATATCTTCTGCCCATTTTTTAAATATGATTGTCTGTTTTTTGTGTGTTGAGTTTGAGGAGTTCATTATAAATCCTGGATATCAACATTTTGTCTGTACTGTCATTTTCAAATACCTTCTCCCATTCTGTGGGTTGCCTCTTTGTTTTTTTGACTGTTTCCTTTGCTGTGCAGAAGATTTTGATTTTGATGAAATCCCAAAAGTTTATTTTCGCTTTTGTTTCCTTTACCTTTGGAGATATATCTTGAAAGAAGTTGCTGTGGCTGATATCGAAGAGATTACTGCCTATGTTCTCCTCTAGGATTCTGATGGATTCCTGTCTCACATTGAGGTCTTTTATCCATTTTGAGTTTATCTTTGTGTGTGGTGTAAGAGAATGGCCGAGTTTCATTTTCTACATATAGCCGTCCAGTTTTCCCAGCACCATTTATTGAAGAGACTGTATTTTTTTCCACTGTATATATTTTCCTGTTTTGCTGAAAATTAATTGACCATAGAGTTGAGGGTCCATACCTGGACTCTCTACTCTGTTCCACTGGTCTATGTGCCTATTTTTATGCCAGTACCATGCTGTCTTGGTGATCACAGCTTTGCAATAAATCTTGAAATCAGGTAACATGATGCCCCCAGTTTTATTTTTGTTTTTCATCATTTCCTTAGTGATTCGGAGTCTCTTTTGATTCCATAAAAATTTGTGGATTATTTGCTCCAGCTCTTTGAAGAATATTGGTGGAATTTTGATCAGAAAGGCATTAAAAGTATAGATTGCACTAGGCAGTATCGGCATTTTAACAATGTTTATTCTTCCGATCCAAGAGCATGGAGGGGTTTTCCATCTTTTTATGTCTTCTTCAATTTCCTTCAAGAGTGTTCTGTAGTTCCTCAAGTACAGATCCTTTATCTCTTTGTTAGGTTTATTCCCAGGTATCTTATGGTTCTTGGTGCTATAGCAAATGGAATCGATTCTCTAATTTCCCTTTCTGCTTTTTCATTGTTAGTGTATAAGAAAACCACTGATTTCTGCACATTGACTTTGTATCATGCCACATTTCTGAATTGCTGTATGAGTTCTAGTAGTTTGGAGGTGGAGTCTTTTGGGTTTTCCATATAAAGAATCATGTCATCTGCGAAGAGAGTTTGACTTCTTCATTGCCAATTTGAATACATTTTATTTCTCTTTGTTGTCTTATTGCTGTTGCTAGGACTTCTAATACTATGTTGAAAAAGAGTGGTGACAGTGGGCATCCTTGTCATGTTCCTGATCTCAACGGGAAGGCTGCAAGCTTTTTCCCGTTGAGGATGATAATTGCTGAGGGTCTTTCATAGATAGATTTGATGAGGTTCAGGAATGTTCCCTCCATCCCTATATTTTGAAGTGTTTTAATCAGGAACGGATGCTGGATTTTGTCAAATGCCTTTTCTGCATGAATTGAGAGGACCATGTGATTCTTCTCTCTTCTCATATTAATTTGTTGTATCACATTGATTGATTTGCGAATGTTGAACCATCTTTGTAGCCCAAGGATTAATCCCACCTGGGCATGGTGGATAATCTTTTTAATGTGCTGTTGGATCCTGTTTGCTAGGATCCTGTTGAGAATCTTAGCATCCATATTTATCAGTGATATTGGACTGAAATTCTTTTTGGTATGGTCTTTGCCTGGTTTGGGGATCAGGGTAATGCTGGCTTCATAGAAAGAGTCTGGAAGTGTTCCTTGTGCTTCAATTTTTGGGAACAGCTTCAGGAGAATAGGTGTTATTTCTTTTTTAAAAGTTTGATAGAATTCCCCAGGGAATCCGTCAGGTCCTGGGCTCTTGTTATTTGAGATGGTTTTGATCACCGCTTCAATCTCGTTACTAGATATCGGTCTATTCAGGTCGTCGGTTTCTTCCTGGTTCAATTTTGGTAGTTTATAGTTTTCCAGGAATGCATCCATTTCATCAAGGTTGCTAAGATTAGTGGCATAGAACTGTTGATAATAACTTTTGATGATTGTTTTTACTTCCTTGGTGTTCGTTGTGATCTCTCCCATTTTATTCATAATTTTATGAATTTGGGCTTTCGCTCTTTTCTTTTGGATTAGTGTAGGCCAGTGGATTATCGATCTTATTGATTCTTTCAAAAAATCAACTTCTAGTTTCATTGATACGTTCTACTGTAACTTTGGTTTCTACCTCATTGATCTCAGCTCTAATCTTGATGATTTCCCTTCTTATGTGTGGAGTTGGTTTGATTTGTTGTTGATTATCCAGTTCTTTAAGCTACTGTGTTCTGGATTTTTCATTTTTTTTGAGGGAGGCTTGGATGGCTATGTATTTCCCCTTAGGACCACCTTTGCTGTATCTCATAGGTTTTGGACCAAAGTGTCTTCATTCTCATTGGTTTCCATGAATTGTTTCAGTTCTTCTTTGATCTCCTGGTTGATTCAAGCATTCTTAAGCAAGGTGGCCTTTAGCTTCCAGGTGTTTGAGTCCCTTCTGAAATTTTCTTTGTGATTGAGCTCCAGTTTCAAAGCATTGTGATCTGAGAATATGTAGGGAATAATCTCAGTCTTTTGGTATGGGTTGCGTCCTGATTTGTGACCCAGTATTTGGTCTATTCTTGAGAAGGTTCCATGTGCACTTGAGAAGAATGTGTATTTTGTTGTTTTAGGGTGGAATGTTCTGTATATATCTATGAGGTCCATTTGTTCCAATGTGTGATTCAATGCTCTTGTTTCTTTATTGACTTTCTGCTTCGATGATCTGTCTATTTCTGAGAGAGGCATGTAAAGATATCCTATGATTAATGTATTTATATCATTATGACTCTTTATCTTGATTAACAGTTTTCTTATGTAATTGGCTCTTCCCATATTGGGGCATAGATATTTACAATTGTTTGATCATCTTGGTGGATAGTCCCTTTAAGGATTATGTAGTGTCCTTCTATATCTCTGACTACAGACTTTAGTTTAAAATCTAATTTATCTGATATGAGAATCGCTACCCCAGCCTTCTTTTGAGGCCCATTGGCATAAAAAATACTTCTCCATCCCTTCACTTTCAGTCTAGGTGTATTTTTAGGTTCAAAATGGATCTCTTATAGACACCATATGGATGGGTCCTCTCGTTTTATCCAATCTGCAACCCTGTGCTGTTTTAGGTGCACATTTAGGCCATTCACATTGAGAATGATTATTGATAGATACGTTTTTATTGACATCGAGTTACCTTTGAAGTCTTTCTTTCTGTAGACTGTCTCTATATTTCTGTTCAATGCTATTCTTGGGATTTTTCCTCTTTTATAAAACCCCCTTAATATTTCCTGCAGTGTCAGCTTGGAGGTTGCATAGTCTTTTAAGTCTTGCCGGTCTTGGAAACTCTTTATCTCTCCATGCATTTTGAATGTCAGTCTTGCTGGATAAAGTATTATTGGCTGCATGTTCTTCTCATTTAGTGCCCTGAATATATCTTGCCAGCCTTTTCTGGCTAGCCAGGTCTCTGTGGACTGGTCTGATGTTATTCCAATGCGCTTTCCTCTGTAAGTAAGGAGCCTTTTTGCCCTAGCAGCTTTCAAGAGATTATACCTACAATTATAATTCCTCAATTTGACTATCAGGTGTCGTGATTTTTTTTGGAATTTATAATCTTGGGTGGAGACCATTCAGCCTCTAGTACATGAACACTGGTTCCATTCGTGACATTGGGAAAATTTTCATGAAGTACTTGTTCCACTCTATCTTCTAGACTTCTTTCTTTCTCCTCCCCTTCAGGGATTCCAATAATTCTGACGTTAGAACGTTTCATGGCATCATTTATTTTCCTGGTTCTGTTTTCGTGGTTTCTAAGCTGTTTGATCCAGGCTTCCTCCTGATCCTTTCTCTCTATCTGTTTGTATTCCAGATCCCTAATTCTACCTTCTGTCTCAGTTACGGTAGCATTGAGAGAGTTTAGATTAGATTGGAACTCATTGAGAGCATTTCGAACCTCCTCCCTTGTAGCTTTAAGCTCTTCCCTAACATTGTGAACATCATCTCTCATCGCTTTCAGCTTGGCCCTAATCAATTCTCTTTGGTCTCCTATGGCTTTCTCCAACCTAGCTATTGCCTGGATAATTGTTAGCCTGAATTCTCTCTCCGACATTTTGCCTATTGATAGCTGTTAGCTCTGCTGCAGAAGGTCCTTTCTCTGTATTTTTCTTCTGTTGGGCATTCCTCCTCCTAGTCATTTTGGTCGGAGATGACTGAACAGATGTAGCTGGATGTATCAACCGTGGTGCAGTTAAGGTGCACCCTGGAACACTTCTGAGCAATCAGGATTCTGCACCCAAAAGAGAGATAAAAGAAAAGAAAAAGAAAAAGAAAAGAAAAAGAGATAGAGAGAGAGACAGGAAAGAAAGGGAAGATGAAATAGAAGGTTCAGCCCAAATGGGCCCAAGGTAAGATTTATGAAGTAGACAATCAAAAACAGACAAACAAAAAGACTAATAAAAGTATATGACAAGATAAAAAATATATATGTATGCAAATAAAGCAAGAACCTCGTCAAAAAAGCCCCAAGTGAAGATTTATATACTCTCAGGACAAATACAAAAACACAGAAACAGTGGTGGAAGAAAAAGATGGGAGAGTGGTTATAAATTCTCAGTTTGGGTGAGGAAGGTTGTTTTGATTCTTCCTGGATGTATCTTGATATCTTTGTTAAAGGACTCAACTTTCCTAAGATAAAGGGGAATTAAAAATTGTTTTACCTATAGGGGTCATATTGATTGGGGAACGGGGATTACTTTGAATTTTAAGTCTATATGAATATTAGAAGATAAAAATAAAAAGGAATAAACTAGTCTAAACTAAACTAAAATTTAAAAAAAGGAATTAAAAAAATTGAAATGCAAAAGAAAATCCTATGTGTATGTATCAAAATGTTGAGATTAGAAGGTTATTATGGAATTTGATGTACCTGGAAGCTCGCTGTGATGGTAAATAGGTTAAAAAAATTACCTATATATAAAAAAAAATGAACCAGAATAGTGGGAATGAGTGAAAAACAAAAATTTTCCTATGAAGTAGTGGTTGTTCTCTTGTAGTCCTTTTTTTTTTTTTCCTCTCTCTCTTTTTTTTTTTTTTTCTTTCTTGGTTTGTTTTCTGGGGGAGGGAACTGCCATGTGGTTTTTCAGTCAATTATGTCCCCTGACTTAAGTCCTCCTGCCCCCCTCAAGGGGGTGGGCTCTGAGGAAACTGTTTTTTTTTTTTTTTTTCAGGCCTTTGTTCTCTGGTGGTTTTCATGTTTTTTTCATTTTTTTTCTCACTTTGACCACATTTGATGGTTTTTGTAGTTTTAGAGGAAAACAAACCGCACCCTGATCTCCTCTCACAGAGAAGCCTCAGTCTAGGTGCAGAGCCTAAATAAGTTCCCCCTTGGCCACTGGCAGAGCAGGTTCCAAGTTGCAGTCCCTGGGGATGCAGGATCTTTTGCTTGTACCCAAAGCCAAGGCAGTGGCGGCTTTCTGGGCACCTCCCGACAGCCAGAGAGGTTCCAAGCAGCAATCGCACACTGAGATTTTCCCACTGGCCCTGACTGGAAGTGCCTGCTCTTTCTGGGTCTAAGAGCGCCCAGCTTGCACGCACCAATTTCGGGGGAGGCTGAGGTTCACGCGCTGGTCTCAGGCTCTGAGAATGGGGCGCAGGTCTGAGAGCACCAGGCTGGGTCTTTGCACACCTCTCTTGGGGGAGAGTTTGGTGCAGGCTCTGAAACAATGGCGCGTATCAAATGGCATTGGCTGAGCCTTTATACCTCTCTCAGGGGAGTATCTCAGGCTCCATAGCAGGGCTCGAGGGTTCTGCTGCCCAGCGTGGCTCACAACCCCTCACAGGAAATGGACCCCACACATTCCTGTGCGCACTGGCAGCTTAGAGAACAAGAGCTGGTTTCTCTGCCACACTCTCTCTGCCTCAGCACCAGGTGAGACTGTCCTGGGACCAGGGACTTAAGCCCCTGTCCCTAGCCATCCCGATTCCCACAATTTCCCCCTGAGATCCTTAGCTCTTTTGGAGTGCTTTCAACCAGTCTCCAAGTTAATGCTGGTCCCGAGATGCAGGGCACTCTTGCTAGTATTGGGGTATTACTTT
Source organism: Mustela erminea (assembly GCF_009829155.1). Lineage (NCBI taxonomy): Eukaryota > Metazoa > Chordata > Mammalia > Carnivora > Mustelidae > Mustela > Mustela erminea. Next base: position 2,937,090 of record NC_045616.1, read on the forward strand.
CCAACTGGTCTCCTCTGGTAACTCCCTCCCCCTTTTGCTTATCTTCTGATATCAGTCCGCCAATCCCACTCTGCGTTACCTGCCCACTGGCGTCTTCTGCCCCTGTAGAGATGCAGACATGTATAATTCTGATCTCAGACTGATTTCAGGGCTAATCAGATTTCTTTGGAAGGTAATCAGCTCACTTTGGGGTACAGGTTGAAAAGGCGCCTCCTCCTACTTCCCCGCCATCTTGTCCCCATGATCCAAGCATTCTTAAGCAAGGTGGTCTTTAGTTTTCAGGTGTTTGAGTTCCTTCGAAACTTTTCCTTGTGATTGAGCTCCAGTTTCAAAGCATTGTGATCTGAGAATATGCAGGGAATAATCTCAGTCTTTTGGTATCAGTTGAGTCCTGATTTGTGACCCAGTATGTGGTCTATTCTGGAGAAGGTTCCATGTGAACATGAGAAGAATGAGTATTCTGTTGTTTTAGGGTGGAATATTCTGTATATATCTATGAGGTCCATCTGGTCCAATGTGTCATTCATGCTCTTGTTTCTTTATTGAGTTTCTGCTTCGATGATCTGTCTATTTCTGAGAGAGGCGTGTAACTCTCCTATTATTAATGAATTCATATCAATATAATCCTTTATCTTGATTAACAATTTTCTTATGTAGTTGGCTGCTCCCATATTGGGAGCATAGATATTTACAATTGTTAGATCATCTTGGTGGATAGTCCCTTTAAGAATGAAGTAGTGTCCTTCTGTATCTCTGACTACAGTCTTTAGTTTAAAATCTAATTTATCTGATATAAGAATCAGTACCCAAGCCCTCTTTTGAGGCCCATTGGCATGAAAGATACTTCTCCATCCCTTCACTTTCAGTCTGGGTGTATCTTTAGGTTTAAAATGGGTCTCTTGTAGACAACGTATGGATGGGTCCTGTCGTTTTATTCAATCTGCAACCCTGTGCTGTTTTAGGGGCGCATTTAGGCCATTCACATTGAGGGTGATTATTGATAGATACGTTTTTATTGACATCAAGTTACCTTTGAAGTCTTTCTTTCTATAAATTGTCTCTATATTTCTGTTCAATGCTATTCTTAGGATTTTTTCCTCTTTTATAGATCCCCTCCTTAATATTTCCTTCAGTGTCGGCTGGGTGGTTGCATAGTCTTTTAAGTCTTGCCAGTCTTGGAAACTATCTCTCCATCCATTTTGAATGTCAGTCTTGCTGGATAAAGTATTCTTGGATGCAAGTTATTCTCATTTAATGCCCTAAATATGTCTTGCCAGCCCTTTCTGATTTTCCAGGTCTCTGTGGACAGGTCTGACATTCTGATGGGCTTTCCTCTGTAGGTAAGGAGCCACTTTGTCCTAGTGGCTTTCAAGAGATTATACCTACAGTTATGATTCCTCAATTTGACAATCAGATGCCTTGGTGTTTTTTTTGTAATCTATAATCTTGGGTGGAGACCTTTCAGCTTCTAGTACATGAACGTGGGTTCCATTTGTGAGATTGGGAAAAGTTTCATAAAGAACTTGTTCCACTCTATCTTCTAGACTTCATTCTTTCTCCTCCCCTTCAGAGATTCCAATAATTCTGACGTTTGAACGTTTCATGTCATCATTTATTTCCCTGATTCTATTTTCATGGTTTCTAAGGTGTTTGTTCCAGGCTTCCTGCTGATCCTTTCTCTCTATCTGTTTGTCCTCCAGATAACTAATTCTATCTTCTGTCTCATTTACCCTATCTTTGAGAGAATTTAGATTAGATTGGAACTCATTGAGAGCATTGTGAAGTTCATCCCTGGTAGCTTTCAGCTCAGCCCTAATATTGTGAACATCCTATCTGGTCGCCTTCAGTTCGGCCCTAATCAATTCCGTTTGGTCACCCATGGCTTTCTCCAACCTAGATATTGCCTGGATAATTGTTAGCCTAAATTCTCTTTCCGACATATTGTCTATGTTGATAGCCATTAGCTCTGTTGCAGAAGGTCCATCTTCTGTGTTTTTCTTCTGTTGGGCATTCCTCCTCCTAGTCATTTTGGTCGGAGATGACTGAACAGATGTAGCTGGATCTATCGACCATGGTGCAGTCAAGGTGCACCCTGGAACACTTCTGAGTAATCAGGGAAATCCCACCCAAAGGAGAGACAACGAAAAGAAAAAGAAAGAGAGAGAGAGACAGGAAAGAAAGGGAAGATGAAAGAGAAGGTTCAGCCCAAATGGGCCCCAATGTATGATTTATGAAGTATATAAACAAAAACAGACAAACAAAAAGACTGATAAAAGTATATGTCATGAGAAAAATATACATATATATGCAAATAAAGGAAGAACCTCATCAAAAAGAATCCCAAGTATAAGATTTATATACTCTCAGGACAAATAAAAAAAACACAGAAACAGTTGTGGAAGAAAAATATGGTAGAGTGGTTATAAATTCTCAGTGTGGGTGAGGAAGTCTGTTTTGATTCTTCCTGGATGTATCTTGGTATCTTTGTTAAAGGACTCAACTTTCCTAAGATAAAGCGGGATTAAAAATTGGTTTACCTATAGGGGTAGTATTGATGGGGAAGTGGATTACTTTGAAGTTTAACTCTATATGAATATTAGAAAATAAAAATAAAAAGGAATAAACTGGACTAAACTAAACTAAAATTAAAAAACAAAAGAAATTCAAAAAATAGAAATGCAAAAGAAAAACACAGGTGTATGTATCAAAAAGTTCAGGTTAGAAGATTATATGGAATTTGATGTACTGGACAGCTCACTGTGATGGTATATAGGTTCAAAAATTATCTATATTAAAAAAAAATGAACCAGCATAGTGGGTACGAGTTGAAAATAAAAGTTGTCCTATGAAGTATTGGTGGTTGTTCTCTTGCAGTCTTTTTTCTTTCTTTCTTGGTTTGTTTTCTAGGGGAGGGGCCTGCCACGTGGGTTTTCAGTCAATGATGTGCCCTGAGTTAAATCCTCCCGCCCCCCCACTCAAGGGGGTGGACTCTGAGGAAACTGGGTTTTTTTCAGGCTTTTGTTCCCTGGCGGTTTTTATGTTTGTTCACTTTTTTTTTTTTCTCTCACCTTGACCACTTGTGATGGTTTTTGTAGTTTGAGAGGAAAATAGACTGCACCCTGACCTCCCTCTCAGAGTGAAGCCTCAGTCTGGCTACAGAGCCCAGATGAGTTCCCCCTTTGCCGATGGCAGAGCAGGTTCAGAATTGTGGTCCCTGGGGATGTAGGATCTTTTGCTTGTACCCAAAATCATGGCAGCGGCAGCAGTCTGGGAGATCGACCGCCAAAGATTCCAAGCAGCGATCTCACACTGAGATTTTTCCATGGGCCTGGGCTGGGAATGTCTGGTCTTTCTGGGTCTAAGATTGCCCAGCTAGCAAGCACCTCTTTCAGGTGTGGCTATGGGTCATGCCTGCGTCTCAAGCACTGAGAATGGGGAGCAGGTCCAAAAGCACAAGGCTGGGCTTTTGCATACCTCCTTCAGGGGAGAGATTGGGAAGCACGTCTTAGGTTCTGAAACAATGGCGCGGGTCAAAGAGTGCTGGCTGGGCCTTTGTAACTCTCTCAGGGGAGTATGAGGGAAGCGCACACGTATCTCAGGCTTTGTAGCAGGGCTCACTTGTTCTGCCATTAGGCGTGGCTCCCATCCCTTCACAGGAGCCAGAACATATGCGTTCTCATGTGCGCTGGCTGCTTAGGGACCAAGACCTGGTTTCTTGGCTGCACTCTCCCTGGCTCAGTGCCAGGGGAGGCTGCCCTGGGACTGGGGACTTAAGTCCCTGTCCCTGGACGCCCCAGTTCCTACAATCCCCCCCGAGATCCTTTGCTCTTTTTGAGTGCTTTCAACTGCTCTCCAAGTTAATGCTGGTCCCCAGAAGAAGGGCACTCTCGGATTGGGGTATTACTTTCCAACCAGTTGCCTCTGGTGGCTCCCTCCCCCTTTTGTTTATCTCTTATATCAGTCCACCATTCCCACTCCACTTTCCCTGCCCACTGGCATCTTCTGCCCATGTAGAGATCCAGACGTGTATAATTCTGATCTCAGGCTGATTTCATGGGTGATCGGAGCTCTTTAGTAGGTAATCAGTTCACAGGTTGAAAAGGCGTCTCCTCCTACTTCCCTACCATCTTGTCCCCACACCGACATGATCTTTGAGAATCATCTTACTCCTGGGATTTTCAGATCTATCAATGATTCCATCAATGATCTAAGATCTATGTAAGTCAATGATACTGTGAGTTATGAAAGTCTTTTAACTTAATAATAAAATACAATGGTTTCTTATGCATGCTAGACTTCAAAATTTTGTTTCAATAATTAAAATTTGCATTTGTGGGTGATAATAAAGGTAATGGTTAGGAGGAATAGAAGTAGTAGTATTCATGAAAAAGTTGATTTCAGATATCACTGGGTTGGAAATGCATGTTTTATATATGATAGATATAGAGAAGAAAGGTTTTAGAACACCTTGGCACAAAAATACAAACGGATACACAGGAATTCCACCTTGGGATGTGGTTCAAATGTTTTAATGGCTGAAATTTTATCTGACATTGGAATAATAATTTTGATTTATTGTTCATTTCAGTACAACTTTATTTATGTCCTTTCTATTTAAACTAAAGCTTCTAAATAAAGGACTTAAAGATGTATATATTCCAGTTTCTTTGAGTACAAGTATTTTATAACTTAACGTTACCATTAGGAAAATCTACTACCTTTGAGGGAAGGTCTACGGGATAGATGATAACTACAGAGCCAATACATGAAAAGAACAAGTAATGGGTATGGATGCATCAGTGACAAAGAGTGGAACATATTTTTGCATAAGACAGGAAATAATCATTTGACAACTGGTAATATTAGAAATTCTGATTAAGAACAAACCATGTTCATATCAGCTCCAGAAAATTTTCTGTACTTACAAGCTGCTGATTAGAGATGGCAGAGAAATGTGAAATTGACCATGAAGACAAATTCATATGAATTATCTGAACTGAAGAACAGAGGTAAACAAAGAAAGAAAGATGTGCAACACCAAAGAGGGACTTGTCACAACTTGACAGATTTCATTCTGTGTGTATTTATAGTTGCAGAATAGAAAAAGGAGAACTGTGAAAAAATAGTGATTGAATAATCCCCAATTCAGATTATAAAAGTGACAGATTTCCACCAAAGGGGGAAAAAAAAGGATAGGAAAACTCAATCAAGATCTTTATATATTTAACCACATTGAAGTACATATTTGTCAAACTTCTATGAACCTACACTAAAGATAAAATTTGCAAGTAACCACAGGAATAAAGGGCATATTGAATACTGAGAAGAATGGCTAAAAGTCATCACTGAGTGTCCATCAAAATCTGTAGACAGATCACAAGAAAAAGACGCACTTTAAGGATTGAAAAAAAAAAAAGAAAAACAAAGACACACTCTGGAACTCAACATAAATAGTCTTCATGGATTATGACAAAATAAACACTTTCTGAGTCAAAATAAAACAAAAAAAATCAGAAATAATTGATCACCAGCCTATGTGGATGACAGTAATGTTAAAGGATATCTTCAGGCTGATGGGGAATTATTCCAAATGTGAAATGGGTTCATTAAGTTGAGTAAAAAGCACCAGAAATGTTTAGTAAGTTAGCAGTTATGAAATATTTTGCTTTCTGTTCATCATGGCATTTAAGAAACATAAAAAAGTATAAAATTCTTAATGTGCAAAGCAGAATATAGATAATAAAATTGACTAATGATTACCATATTTGTGGAACGAGAAATAGGACAAGAAAGTGTAAGTAGGGTGCAGGAGGGGACCCTCATGGTTGTTTTGGAGGTAAGAAAAGGCAAGGAGGAAATATGGGGTGTATAATGACATCATGTAGAAGAAATGGCAGGGAACAGTAGAATAATGTGCCATTAGAAATTGAAAATAAAACATAAAATAATGTGTCATTAACAACAACAACAACAAAGACAGGACAGGGTAAACTGAGGAAGAATAGTAGAAATCAGGATGAAGGAAAATAAGTAATCATGTAGATTCAAAACTGAAATAAAATTTAATTAAATAGGAATGGATTTAAAGCACCAAACACCAAATAAAAGCAGATATTGTCAGTCAAATAAAAAAGAACTTGATTTACAGTCTTCAAAAATGTAATCTGAAAGATGCACATAAAAATTAAAGTTTGGAATAAAGAAGATATTCTACAGGCATATTAAGCAAAAGTGTAATGGATAACCAGTGATATTTACAAAATATATTTCAAGGTGAATATTTTTGCAAGAGTTAATCAAAAGTATCATATAATGGAAAAAGGAGAGATTTCCAAGAATGTATTATTATTACATAATATTCCAAATTATGTAAAAATGTAACACAGCATGTAGCTCATAAAGCCAAAATTTATAGAACTGCAGGGAACACTTACTGACCTACAATTCTAATTAGAGATTTTAATATGCCCTCTCTCTGTGACTGGATAAATACTAAGTAATTACCCATAAAATTAATAATAAGCATATAAAATTTCTAAATATGTAAATATGATCTGATTAAACAGCAAAAAACACACTATCTTTAGAACAGCCATTCTATTCATAGAGGAGGAAAAATTGTCCCATGCCTTCTTAGAGTCTCTGTCTGGTCCTAAGAATAAGCTTGACATAAATTGCATTAACAGCATACACTTTTCACTGAATCTTCTCACGTAAATGAGAGCCTTCAAGAGACAAGGAAGACCCTAAGTAGCGACCAGAGCAGAAAAATCCTATGTTTTTCAAAAAAAAAAAAAAAAGAACTATACGTTTCTGAAGAATTTTCGAAGCACAGGGTTTTGGGCTACAGGTAGTCAGTGATGGAGAATTAACAAGGTATGTTTATACAACCTTCTCCATCCTAAATTCCCTGTTTCTGAGGATGAGGATGTCCCCCTTCCTCCTGGAACAGGAGTGCACCTTTCACTTGGAGTTCTAACTCTTGCTTCAGGAATAAAAGGGAGGGTCAGAATGCCCTCCGTGCACCTGCTATTTCTTAGTGACTTTAACTTAAAATGGCATATTTTGCAGTGGTATGCTCTTAATAGGAACTGAATAAGGAGAGTTCATCAAGATAGACAACAGTCTGATCTACAATATTATTCTCAATGTAGTTCAAAAAAAAAAGAAATCATATAAAGCATATTTTCTAATATTAGAGTTAAATTAGAATTCAATAAATTCACTGAGAATTTGGAATTAAGTAAACATTTCTAAATAAACCTTGGGTGTAAGAAAAAATAAAAAACAACACAGTGAAGGGTGTGGAAATCAGAGGGGGAGACAAACCATGAGTGACTGTGAAAGAAACAAACTGAGGGTTTTGGAGGGGAGGAGAATGGGGGGGGGTTAGGTAAGCCTGGTGGTGGGTTTTATGGAAGGCACGTATTGCATGGAGCACTGAATGTGGTGCATAAACAATGAATCTTGGAACACTACATCAAAAACTAATGATGTACTGTATGGTGACTAACACAATAAAAATTTTTAAAAAAGAACCTCATAGAAAACACCTTGAATGTATTTTATCATTGTCAACAAAAGCAAAGCACAACATTTGTGGCATGTTTCTAAAGGATAACTTCATAGTGAAATTATAACTTCAGGTGCCTTCCATCAGAGTAACAGGCTGAAAATAAACTATGCAAACTGCCACCTAATATACGCAGAAGAGCATACTCTACCCAAAGTAGGTAACAAAAACAAAATATGGGGAAATATAAAAAGGAAATATAAACATATGCAGAATGGAGGAATTCAAGCCAAATAAATGTTGGCTCAATGAAAAAATAAAATATATAAGACCTTCCTGAGGGGGGAAAAACAAATCACAAATTACCAATATTAGGAAAAAAAATAAAAATATCAGTGTATATTCTACAGATGATAAGGGATAAATTATTAACTAATGTTCATGCTATTACAAATTGAATTTTAGTACACTAAAACTATGGCTAAGAAGAACAGCACACCCCTATTTCTCAGGTAAACCAAGAGCCCACCATCTCCAGAGGCACTTTTGCCTCTGGTCTCTCCTGTTGTCAGTCCAAAGCTGAGGCTGGACCTCATCCATTGCAAGGTTGGCATCCTGGTTGGGAAGACTCCTTCCTGTGTATGTTGTCCTGGACTGAACTCAGTAATAGGGCCTGGTTTTCCAGTTGGTGGAGTGAAGGAAACTTCTGGAGTATTTGTACATGTACACCAAGATTTCTGTCGTATTACAGGTGCTGTTGTGATTTCCTGCACAAAAGAATGACTGAGCTCTTATACAAGTGGGGAACTTGGAAAGGGAAACATTAAGTTGTCACATACAAGGAATGCCAAAAAAGAAGAGAAAGTTGTTACCATAGAGATGAATGACTCAATTCATCTAGCATTTGCACTGAGGTAACTGCATTTTTAATATTTTTAATTTTTTTAAAGATTTTATTTATTTATTTGAGAGATAGAGATCATAGGTAGGCAGAGAGGCAGGCATAAAGAGAGAAAGGAGGAAGCAGGCTCCCTGCTGAGCAGAGAGCCCAATGTGGGGCTCAATCCCAGGACCCTGGAATCATGACCTGAGCTAAAGGCAGAGGCCTTAAATCACTGAGCCACACAGGCACCCCCTCTGTACATTCTCCAAGAGTAACACTGAGTCCACAGGTAGCCCTTGTCCTGTGTAAAATTGCTGATAGACATATAAAGCACTATGTAGCTCCAAAGACCAGCAATGAAAAGGGATTTTAGGAATTCTCAAAATCCAAGGAAATAAGACTCAGTGAGCACTTTGAGAACTGCTTCAAAAATGCCAGCCTCTGTCACCACATTTGGACCTCTAGGTACACACCTAGATACAGTTTTCTATAAACAACCTGGTCTTCCCCTCCCTGCTCCACAACTCGATTCAAGTCCAGAGTTGAAACCAGCAAAGGTTGCACTGGGCCTTGCTGGGGTCAGTTGGCCTGTGGCTTCCATGAGTCTCAGCCCACCATAGCTGCAGGCTGCCTGCATCCCAGCCCCAACCCCTGCTGCACCTGCTCGCGTGGGAGCACATCCCCATCCCTTGGCCAAGCTGGTGCCCAAGGAAGCTGACAGGAAGGTTGGCCTCTGGACCTGCGAGCACAGTGAGCTCTTCTAATTTAGAGAAAGCTCGGCACTGGGGACCCCCATCTAGGCTGAGCCCACCAGCATGGTCAGACTGGGTTCAGGTAGTTTGGGTTCTCACTGCAGCCCTGGACTCCTGAACAGAAGCCTTAAGTCCCCAGAGGTGGCAAAATGACTTCTTTGGACCCAGGTGGGAAAAGAGGCACAAGTGGTGACCTTGGCCAGGTCCAGAGGGCTTGGCTAGCACCCAGTGGCAGTACCTGTGCCAGGCTGTCTGGAGCTGACCCACCTGTTAGGGCTCATGGACAGCCACCAATGGGTGTGGGCAGAGATGCCTGTGACCAGGAAGGACCTTCCTGAAGGTTAGTGGGAATGTGCTGGGTGTGCCCTGGATCGTGGGCTACAGTGTGTTCCTTTGTGTCTCACTCTCTACAATTTGGAGCCTGCATTTGTGCCACAGTGCTCATGGTGGTGGGGCCCTTGGGCCAGTGGTGGGTGCCTCCCTGGAGAAGGAGGGGCCTAGTCCAGTGCTGGCAGGCTTACCCTCCAGGCGGTGCAAGGCTGAGTGTGGTGGACAAAGCTCAGCTGGCCGCCCTGTGGCGCTCCGTGGCACCCCGTGGCACTCTGTGGCCCCAGAGGCACAGCAGTACCAATCAGGCCTCAGGGCTGCTGCTGACCTGCTGGCATGTAAACTACCCTCCTGCCCATCCCAAGCCATCTGCCTGCCATCCACGGGGAGGACCTCAGTGCTCTGCTGCCAGTTCACTGGACCCAGGGCAGGGTGTGGCTCACCTGAAGGGCCCCCTGCCACCCCCTAGAAACCCTGACCCCACATACAACTTCCCAGGTGTTTTCCTGTCAGCACCTTCTTCTGGGTGTTTACCGCCCTTCTGGTCACTGAAGTTGCCACCTTCCAGGGTGTTCTAATGCTGCTTTTGTCACAACCACTCATACTCCAGTGGGGTCAGGGCTTGGAGGGAAGGTGGGAGCCTGGGAGCAGAGGAGGGAGAGGAAGAGAACTCTGTCCCACAGGAGTCACCCAGGTTGCCTGTGTGTGGATATTAAAAGTTAATTTTCTATTGCTGAGGGCCATTTTGTCACATAGAGATCATCCTAGTCTGTCTTTCATCTTGACTATATAGATTGGTTCTGATATGCTCTTATGACAGAGTAAAACTACTATAAACATGTATGCACAGACTTTTCTTTAAATTTAAATTCAATTAGCCTGCACATAGTACATCATGAGTTTTGGGGTTACATTCAGTGATTCATAAGTTGCAAAGAACACCCCATGCTCATCCCATCACGTGCCCTCCTTAACACCAATTCCATCACCCCCCCACCCACCTCCCTTCCAGCAACCCTTAGCTTGTTTCCTATGATTAAGAGTCTCTCATGGAGGATGCTTGGGTAGTTCAGTCATTAAGCATCTCCCTCAGGCTCAGGTCATGATTCCAAGGTCCTGGAATTCAGCCTGTATTGGGCTCCCTGCTCCGTGGGAAGCCTGCTTCTCCCTCTCCCACTCCCTTTGCTTGTGTTCCCTCTCTTGCTGTCTCTCAGTTAAATAAATAAAACCTTTTTAAAAAGACAATTTTCATTGTTTGTCTCCCTCTCTGATTTCTTCCCTTTCACTTTTCCCTACCTTTCCCTATAGTTATATATTTCTAATAAAATTTCTAAATGCCTATAAGTTTAACTGCTTGTTCATAGCCTAGGCACATGCAAGGTTTTATAAGAAACATGCTGAAGAGTATTTTCAAGGTTTTTATAATATGTTACATTGTCAATAGGGGTAAAAGATCATTTATAGCAAATACGTGTCAATGTTCAGTGTTGTACACCATTTTTTAAAGCCATAGGAGATTATGCAAAGCTGTTTATCCCTATGATTTGAGTTTGCATTTGGTTACTAATGATGATGATCATATTTTAATGTACGCACATGCTATGAGTTGAGTGCTTTTTGATGGACTCCCATTTTTGGTTAATGGCTGTTTCACCCTTAAGATGTTTTTTCTTATGTTTTCTTCTATGACCATATAGTTTTACCCCTTATAAATAGGCATACACTATTTTTAGCATATGAAATGAGGTAGAAATGAAATGTTCTTCAAAAAGTTTGCTTACATGTTTTTGTCCACAACCTATGTTTTCCCATATCTTTCTTAAATTTTCCCCAGTTTTACTGAAATAGCATTGATGTAACTTATGAAACTTCTAGGTATATGACAGGATGATTTGAGAAAGATATATTGTGAAATGATTACTAGAATAAGGTTAGTTGACATCTATATTCCCTCAAATTAACATCTTTTTAAGAATAGCATTTATTTAATTTTTTGAATTTTTTCTTAGTTTTTTTTTATTTGCTTTTATTTTTAATTATTTATATTTTTATTTATTTTCAGCATAACAGAATTCATTGTTTTTACACCACACCCAGTGTGCAATGCAATACATGCCCTCCTTAATACCCACCACCTGGCATCCCCAAACTCCCACCCCCTGCCCTTCAAAACCCTCAGATTGTTTTTCAGAATCCATAGTCTCTCATGGTTCACCCCCCCTTCCCATTTGCCTTAACTCCCTTCACCTCTCCATCTCCCCTTGTCCTCCATGTTACTTGTTATACTCCACAAATAAGTGAAACCATATGAAAATTGACTCTCTCTGCTTGACTTATTTCACTCAGCATAATCTCTTCCAGTCCCGTCCATGTTGCTACAAAAGTCAGGTATTCATCCTTTCTGATGGAGGCATAATACTCCATAGTGTATATGGACCACATCCTCCTTATCCAGTCGTCCATTGAAGGGCATCTTAGTTCTTTCCACAGTTTGGTGACTGTGACCAGTGCTGCTATAAACATTGGGGTAAAGATGGCCATTCCTTTCACTACATCTGTATCTTTGGAATAAAAACCCAGTAGTACAATTGCAAGGTCATAGGGAAACTTATTTTTAATTTCTTAATGAATCTCCACACTGTTTTCCAAAGTGGCTGCACCAACTTGAATTCCCACCAACAGAGTAAGAGGGTTCCACTTTCTCCACATCCTTGCCAACACACGTTGTTTCCTGTCTTGCTAATTTTGGCCACTGTAACTGGTGTAAGGTGATATTTCAATGTGTTTTTAATTTGAATATACCTGATGGCTAGTAATGATGAACATTTTTTTCATGTGTCTGATAGCCATTTGTATGTTTTCATTGGAGAAGTGTCTGTTCATAACTTCTGCCCATTGTTTGATATGATTATCTGTTTTGTGTGTGTTGAGTTTGAGAAGTTCTTGATAGATCCGGGGTATCAACCTTTTGTCTGTACTGTCATATGCAAATATCTTCTCCCATTCCGTGGGTTGGCTCTTTGTTTTTTTGACTGTTTCCTTTGCTGTGCAGAAGGCTTTTGATCTTTGATCTTTTTGATGAAGTCCCCAAAGTTTATTTTTGCTTTTGTTTCCTTTGCCTTTGGAGACATATCTTGAAAGAAGTTGCTGTGGCTGATATCCAAGAGGTTACTGCCTATATTCTCCTCTAGGATTCTGTTGCATTCCTGTCTCCAGTTGAGGTCTTTTATCCATGTTGAGTTTATCTTTGTGTATGGTGTAAAAGAATGGCTGAGTTTCATTCTTCTACATATAGCTGTCCAATTTTCCCTGCACCCTTTATTGAAGAGATTGTCTTTATTTTGCTGTATATTTTTTCCTGTTTTGTCAAAGATTATTTGCCCATAGAGTTGAGGGTCCATATCTGGGCTCTCTACTCTGTTCCACTGGTCTATGTGTTCGTTTATATGCCAGAAAAATGTCGTCTTGGTGATCACACCTTTGTGGTAAAGCTTGACATCAGGTAACATGATGTCGCTAGTATTATTTTTGTTTTTCAACATTTCCCTAGCGATTCGGGGTCTCTTCTGATTCCATACAAATTTTAGGATTATTTGTTCCAGCTCTTTGAAAAATACCAGTGGAATTTTAATCAAAATGGCATTAAATTATAGATTGCGGCTGGACAAGATGTCAGGGAAGTAGGAGGAGGTGCATTTTCAACCTGTACCCTAAAGTGAACTGATTACCTACCAAAGAACTCTGATCACTCATGAAATCAGCCGGAGATCAGAATTATACATGTCTGGATCTCTACAGGGGCAGAAGACGCTAATGGGCAGGTAAAGCAGAGTGGGAACAGCGGACTGATATCTGAAGATAAACAAAAGGGGGAGGGAGCCACCAGAGGCGACTGGTTGGAAAGTAATACACCAATCCGAGAGTGCCCTGTTTCTGGGGACCAGCATTAACTTGGAAACTGGTTGAAAGCACTCAAAAAGAGCAAAGGATCTCCAGGTTGGGGAACTGTAGGAATTGGGGGGGGGGGAGGGTAGCTACGGACAAAGGCTTAAGTGCCCAGTCCCAGGCCCCTGGTGCTGAGCCAGAGAGAGTGCAGCCGAGAAACTAGGTCTTGGTTCCTAAGCCACCAGCGTGCCCTAGAAAACATAGGTTCTGGCTCCTGTGTGGGGATGGGAGCCACGCCTGATAGCAGAATGAGTGAGCCTTGCTGCAAAGCCTGAGATACGTGTGTGCATCCCTCAAACTCCCCTGAGAGAGTTACAAAGGCCCAGCCTGAGCTCTTTGACCCAAGCCATTGTTTCAGAGCCTAAGACGCGTGTCTCAATCTCTCCCCTGACAGAGGTACGCAAAAGCCCAGCCTGGTGCTTTCAGACCTGCGCCCTGTTCTCATTGCCTTAGACGCGTGCGACTCACAGCCACCCATGAAAGAGGTGCACACAAGCTGGGCACTCTCAGACCCAGAAAGACCAGGCTTTCCCAGGCCAGGCCAGCAGAAAAATCTCAGTGTGTGAGCGCTGCTTGGAATATTTGGCGGTCTGGAACTCCCAGACTACTGCCGCTGCCATGATTTTGGGTACAAGCAAAAGATCCTGCGTCCCCAGGGACCAAGACTCTGAACCTGCTCTGCCAGTGGCAAAGTGGGAACTCATCTGGGTTCTGAAACCAGACTGAGGCTTCTCTCTGACAGGGAGGTCAGGGTGCAGTCTGTTTTCCTTTAAACTACAAAAACCATCAAAAGCGGTCAAGGTGAGAGAAAAAAAAAAAGTGAACAAACATAAAAACCACCAGAGAACAAAAGCCTGGGAAAAAAAAAAGTTTCCTCAGAGCCCACCCCCTGTGGGGGGCTGGAAGACTTAATTCAGGGAACATCATTGACTGAAAACCCACTTGGCAGGCCCCTCCCCCAGAAAACAAACCAAGAAAGAAAGAAAAAAAAAAAAAAAGACTGCAAGAGAACAACCACAAATACTTCAAAGGATTCAAAGGACAACTTTTATTTTCAACTCGTTCCCATTATTCTGGTTCATTTTTTTTAATATAGATAATATTTTAACCTATTTACCATCACAGTGAGCTCTCCAGTACATCAAATTCCATAATAACCTTCTAACCTGAAACCTTTGATACATACACCTGTGTTTTTCATTACATTTCCATATTTTGAAATTTTTTAAATTTTAGTTTAGTTTATTCTAGTTTATTCCTTTTTATTTTTATTTTCTAATATTCATATGGAGTTAAACTTCAAAGTAATCCTCTTTCCCCAATCAATACTACCCCTATAGGTAAACCAATTTTTAATTCTGCTTTATCCTAGGAAAGTTGAGTTCTTTAACAAGTATAGCAAGATACATCCAGGAAGAATCAAAACAACCTTCCTGACACACACTGAGAATTTATGACCAATCTATCATCTTTTTCTTCCACCACTGTTTCTGTGTTCTTGTATTTGTCCTGAGAGTATATAAATCTTATACTTGGGGATCTTTTTGATGAGGTTCTTCCTTTATTTGTATATATATATATATTTTTTTTTTCTCTTCTCATATACTTTTATCAGTCTTTTTGTTTGTCTGTTTTTGTTTATATACTTCATAAATCATACATTGGGGCCCATTTGGGCTGAACCTTCTCTTTCATCTTCCCTTTCTTTCCTGTCTCTCTCTCTCTCTTTCTTTTTTTCTTTTTCTTTTCTTTGTCTCTCCTTTGGGTGGGGAATCCTGATTACTCAGAAGTGTTCCAGGGTGCACCTTGACTGCACCACTGTCGATAGATCCAGCTACATCTGTTCAGTCATCTCTCACCAAAATGACTAGGAGGAGGAATGCCCAACAGAAGAAAAACACAGAGGATGGACCTTCTGCAACAGAGATAAAGGCTATCAACATAGACAATATGTTGGAAAGAGAATTTAGGCTAACAATTATCCAGGAAATGGCTAGGTTGGAGAAAGCCATGAGTGACCAAATGAAATTGATTGGGGCCGAACTGAAAGCGACCAGACAGGATGTTCACAATGTTAGGGCTGAGTTGAAAGCTACCAGGGATGAACTTCACAATGCTCTCAATGAGTTCCAATCTAATCTAAATTCTCTCAAAGCTAGGGTAACTGAGACAGAAGATAGTATTAGTGATCTGGAGGACAAACAGATACAGAGAAAGGATCAGGAAAAAGCCTGGAACAAACAGCTTAGAAACCATGAAACCAGAATCAGGGAAATAAATGATGTCATGAAACGTTCCAATGTCAGAATTATTGAAATCCCTGAAGGGGAGGGGAAAGAAGGAATTCTAGAGAGAGAGTGGAACAAGTTCTTCATGAAAATTTTCCCAATCTCGCTAATGGAAGCAGCGTTCATGTACTAGAGGCTGAATGGTCTCCACCCAGGATTATACATTCCTAAAAAGCACCAAGGCACCTGATAGTCAAATTGAGGAATCATAATTGTAGGTATAATCTCTAGAAGTCTGCTAGGACAAAGAGGCTCCTTACTTACAGAGGAAATCTCATCAGAATAACGTCAGACCTGTCCACAGAGACCTGGCAAGCCAGAAAAGACTGACAAGATATATTCAGCGCATTAAATGAGAATAACTTGCATCCAAGAATACTTTATACAGCAAGACTGACATTCAAAATGGATGGAGAGATAAAGAGTTTCCAAGACCGGCAAGGCCTAAAAGACTATGCAACCACCAAGCCGACACTGCAGGAAATATGAAGGGGGTTCTATAAAAGAGGAAAAATCCTAAGAATAGCATTGAACAGAAATATAGAGACAATCTACAGAAAGAACTACTTCAAAGGTAACACGATGTCAATAAAAACGTATCTATCAATAATCACTCTCAATGTGAATGGCCTAAATGTGCCCATAAAATGGCACAGGGTTACAGATTGGATAAAACAACAGGGCCCATCCATATGTTGCCTACAAGAGACCCATTTTGAACCTAAAGATACATCCAGACTGAAAGTGAAGGGATGGAGAAGAATCTTTCATGCCAATGGGCCTCAAAAGAAGGCTGGGGTAGCGATTCTCATATCAAATAAATTAGATCTTAAACTAAAGTCTGTCGTCAGAGATACAGAAGAACACTACATCATTCTTAAAGGGACTATCCACCAAGATGATCTAACAATTGTAAATATCTATGCCCCCAATATGGGAGCAGCCGATTACATAAGAAAATTGTTAATCAAGATAAAAAATCATTTTGATATGAATACATTAATAATAGAAGATCTTAACACACCTTTCTCAGAAATAAACAGATCATTGAAGCAGAAAATCAATAAAGAAACAAGAGCATTGGATATCAGAAGATGGCGGGAAATAGCAGGAGGCGCCCTTTCAACCTGGACCCTAAAGTGAGCTGATTTCCTTCCAAAGAACTCCACGAACACCCACGAAATCAGTCTGAGATCAGAATATATGCGTCTGGATCTATACTGGAGCAGAAGACACCAGTGGGCAGGTAAAGCGGAGTGGGAAAGTTGGACTGATATCGGAAGATAAACAAAAGGGGGAGGGAGCCACCAGAGGTGACCCGTTGGAAAGTAATATCCCAATACGAGAGTGCCCTGCACCTGGCAACCAGCATTAACTCGGGAGACTGGTAGAAAGCACTCAAAAAGAGCAAAGGATCACTGGGGGGAAAATGCGGGAATCGGGGTGTTAGGGTCGGGGCTTAAGTCCCCAGACCTAGGACAGCCACCCTGGCGCAGAGCCAGTGAGAGTGCTACAGAAAAACCAGGTCTTGGTCCCTGAACCAGCAGCGTCCCTGAGAGTGTGTGGTGCCCGGCTCCTGTGAGGGGCTGGGAGCCTCACCAGCCAACAAAAGCACAACCTTTTTGCAGTCCCCACGCGAGTGCCCTGCTGTGCCATCAGAGTTCGAGTCATGCCCTGTGCCCTCCCCTGAGAGAGGTGCACACAAACACCAGCTGGGTGCTCTCGGACCGGAAAGACCAGGCACTCCCAGCCTAGGCCAGCAAGAAAATCTCAAGGTGCGATATCTGCTTGGAGCTTCTCTGGCAGCTTCCCAGACAGCTGCTGCTGCCGTGGTTTGGGATACAAGCAAAAAATCATGAGTCCCCAGGGACCGCAACTGGAAACCTGCTCTGCCAGCGGCCAAGGGGGGATCTATTTGGGCTCTGCAGTTAGACTGAAGCTTCTCTCTGAGAGGGACGTCAGGGTGCAGTTTGCTTTCCTCTAAACCTACAAAAACCATCAAAAGCGGTCAAGGCGAGAGAGAAAAACAAAAGTGAACCAATATAAAAACCTCCAGATACCAAAAGCCTGAAAAAAACAGTTTCCTCAGAGCCGACCCCCTTGAGGGGGGCAGGAGGACTTAACTCAGAAAACCTCATTGACTGAAAACCCACGTGGCAGGTCCCTCCCCCAGAAAACTAAACAGGAAAGGAAAAAAAAAAAAAAAGACGACAAGAGAACAACCACCACTACTTCATAAGACAATTTTTATTATTAATTCATCCCACTATTCTGGCTCATTTTCTTTATACAGTTAATTTTTTATTATTATATAGATAATTTTTAACCTATTTACCATAACTGTGAGATGTCCAGTACATCAAATTCCATAATAACATTGTAACCTGAACTTTTTGATACATACACCTGTGTTTTCCTTTTGCATTTCTATTTTATAAATTTCTTTTTTTTAAATTTTAGTTTAGTTAATCTAGTTAATTCATTTTTTAGTTTTTATTTTTAATATTCATATAGAGTTAAACTTCAATGTAACCCCCTTTCCCCAATCAATGCCACCCCTGTAGGTAAACCAATTCCTAATCCCCCGTTATCTTATGAAAGATGGGACCTTTAACAAAGATATCAAGATACATCCAAGAAGAATCAAAACAACCTACCTTACCCACAATGAGAATTTACAACCACTCTCCCATCTTTTTCTTCCACCAGTAATTCTGTGTTTTTGTGTTTGTCCTGATAGTATATAACACTTATACTCGGGGATCTTTTTGACGAGGTTCTTCCTCTATTTGCATAAATATATACATATATATACAAATATATACATATATATTATTTTTTTCTCTTGTCATATACTTCTTTTTTATTTTTTATTTTTTTTTCATTTAATTTTTTTCTGCATAACAGTATCATTATTTTTTAAACACACTCAATGCTCAATGCAATCCATGCCCTCTACAATACCCACCACCTGGTACCCCTACTTCCCACCCCCCCACCACTTCAAACGCCTCAGATTCTTTTTCAGAGTCCATAGTCTCTCATGATTCACCTCCCCTTCCAATTTACCGCAACCCCATTCTCTTTAACTGCCCATGTCCTCCATGCTTTTTGTTATGCTCCACAAATAAGTGAAACCATATGATAATTGACTCTCTCTGCTTGATTTATTTCACTCAGCATAATCTCTTCCAGTCCCGTCCATGTTGCTACAAAAGTTGGGTATTCTTCCTTTCTGATAGAGGAATAATACTCCATAGTGTATATGGACCACATCTTCCTTATCCATTCATCCGTTGAAGGGCATCTTGGTTCTTTCCATCGTTTGGCGACCGTGGCCATTGCTGCTATAAACATTGGGGTACAGATGGTCCTTCTCACGACATCTGTATCTTTGGGGTAAATACCCAGGAGTGAAATGGCAGGGTCATAGGGAAGTTCTATTTGTAATTTCTTGAGAAATCTCCATACTGTTCTCCAAAGACGCTGCACCAACTTGCATTCTCCCCCAACAGTGTAAAAGAGTTCCCCTTTCGCCATATCCTCTCCAGCACATGTTTCCTGTCTTGCTAATTTTGGCCATTCTAACTGGTGTATGGTGATATCTCAATGTAGTTTTAATTTGAATCTCCCTAATGGCTAGTGATGATGAACACTTTTTCATGTGTCTGATAGCCATTTGTATGTCTTTATTGGAGAAGTGTCTGTCCATATCATCTGCCCATTTTTTGATATGATTGTCTGTTTTGTGTGTGTTGAGTTTGAGGAGTTAATTATAGTTCCTGAATATCAGCCTTTTGTCTGTACTGTCATTTGCAAATATCTTCTCCCATTACGTGGGTTGCCTCTTTGTTTTCCTGACTGTTTCCTTTGCTGTGCAGAAGCTTTTGATTTTGATGAAGTCCCAAAAGTTTATTTTCGCTTTGTTTCCTTTGCCTTTGGAGATAGATCTTGAAAGAAGTTGCTGTGGCTGATATCGAAGAGATTACTGCCTATGTTCTCCTCTAGGATTATAATGGATGCCTGTCTCTCATTGAGGTCTTTTAACCATTTTGAGTTTATCTTTGTGTATGGTGTAAGAGAATGGTCGAGTTTCATTCTTCTACATATAGCTGTCCAGTTTTCCCAGCACCATTTATTGAAGAGACTGTCTTTTTTCCGCTGTATATTTTTTCCTGTTTTGTCGAAGATTATTTGACTATAGAGTTGAGGGTCCATATCTGGGCTCTCTACTCTGTTCCACTGGTCTATGTGTCTGTTTTTATGCCAGTACCATGCTGTCTTGGTGATCACAGCTTTGTAGTAAAGTTTGAAATCAGGTAACATGTTGCCCTCCATTTTATTTTTGTTTTTCAACATTTACTTAGCGATTCGGGGTCTCTTCCGATTCCATACAAATTTCTCGATTATTTGTTCCAGCACTTTGAAGAATACTGGTGGAATTTTGATCGGAATAGCATTAAAAGTATAGATTGCTCTAGGCAGTATAGACATTTTAACAATGTTTATTCTTCTGATCCAGGAGCATGGAATGGTCTTCCATCTTTTTGTCTTCTTAAATTTCTTTCATGAGTGTTCTGTAGTTCCTTGAGTACAGATCCTTTACCTCTTTGGTTAGGTTTATTCCCAGGTATCTTATGGTTCCTGGTGCTATAGTAAATGGAATCGATTCTCTAACTTCCCTTTCTGTATTTTCATTGTTAGTGTATAAGAAAGCCACTGATTTCTGTACTTTGACTTTGTATCCTGACACGTTGCTGAATTGCTGTATGAGTTATAGTAGTTTAGGGGTGAAGTCTTTTAGGTTTTCCATATAAAGAATCATGTCATCTGCAAAGAGAGAGAGTTTGACTTCTTCATTGCCAATTTGGATACATTTTATTTCCCTTTGTTTTCTGATTGCTGTTGCTAGGACTTCTAATACTATGTTGAACAAGAGTGGTGAGATTGGGCATCTTTGTCGTGTTCCTGATCTCAATGGGAAGGCTGCAAGCTTTTTCCCATTGAGGATGATATTTGCTGTAGGTCTTTCATGGATAGATTTGATGAAGTTCAGGAATGTTCCCTCTATCCCTATACTTTGAAGCATTTTAATCAGGAACGGATGCTGGATTTTGTCAAATGCTTTTTCTGCATCAACTGTGAGGACCATGTGGTTCTTCTCTCTTCTCTCTTTAATTTGCTCTATCACATTGACTGATTTGCGAATGTTGAACCATCCTTGTAGCCCAGGGATGAATCCCACCTGGTCATGGTGGATAATCATTTCAATGTGCTGTTGGATCCTGTTGGCTAGCATCTTGTTGAGAATCTTAGCGTCCATATTCATCAGTGATATTGGTCTGAAATTCTCCTTTTTGGTACAGTCTTTGCCTGGTTTGGGGATCAGGGTAATGCTGGCTTTATAGAAAGAGAAGTTTTCCTTATGCTTCAATTTTTTGAAACATCTTCAGGAGAATAGGTGTTATTTCTTCTTTTAAAGTTTAGTAGAATTCCCCAGGGAATCCGCCAGGTCCTGGGCTCTTGTTATTTGAGATGGTTTTGATCACCGCTTCAATCTCGTTACTAGATATCGGTCTATTCAGGTTGTCAATTTCTTCCTAATTCAATTTTGGGAGTTTATAGTTTTCCAGGAATGCATCCATTTCATCTAGGTTGCTTAGCTTATTGGTATAACTGCTGATAATAACTTCTGATGATTGTTTCTACTTCCTTGGTGTTCGTTGTGATCTCTGCCTTTTTATTCATAATTTTATGTATTTGAGATTTTTCTCTTTTCTTTTGAATTAGTGTCGCCAATGGTTTATCGATCTTATTGATTCTTTTAAAAAACCAGCTTCTAGTTTCATTGATGCGTTCTACTGTATCTCTGGTTTCTACCTCATCGATTTCAGCTCTAATCTTGATGATTTCCCTTCTTATGTGTGGAATTGGTTTGTTTTGTTGTTGATTCTCCATTTCTTTAAGGTGTAGAGACAGCTGCTGTGTTTTGGATTTTTCAATTTTTTTGAGGCAGGCTTGGATGGCTATATATTTCCTCCTTCGACCCGCCTTTGCTGTATCCCATCGGTTTTGAACCTAAGTGTCTTTATTCTCCTTGGTTTCCATGAATTGTTTCAGTTCTTCTTTGATCTCCTGGTTGATCCAAGCATTCTTAAGCAAGGTGGTCTTTAGCTTTCAGGTGTTTGAGTTCCTTTTGTACTTTTCCTTGTGATTGAGCTCCAGTTTCAAAGCATTGTGATCTGAGAATATGCAGGGAGTAATCTCTGTCTTTTGGTATCAGTTGAGTCATTATTTGTGACCCAGTATGTGGTCTATTCTGGAGAAGGTTCCGTGTGCACTTGAGAAGAATGAGTATTCTTTTGTTTTAGGGTGGAATGTTCTGTATATATCCATGAGGTCCATCTGGTCCAATGTGTCATTCAATGCTCTTGTTTCTTTATTGATTTTCTGCTTCGATGATCTATTTCTGAGAGAGGTGTGTTAAGATCTCCTACTATTCATGTGTTTTTATCAATATGACTCTTTATCTTGATTAACAGTTTTCTTATGTAATTGGCTGCTCCCATATTGGGGGCATAGATATTTACAAGTATTCAATCATCTTGGTTGATAGTTCTTTAAGAATGATGTAGTGTCCTTCTGTATCTCTGACTACAGTCTTTAGTTTAAAATCTAATTCTTCTAATATGAGAATCCCTACCCTGGCCTTCTTCTGAGACACATTGGCATGAAGATGCTTCTCCATCCCTTCACTTTCAGTCTGAGTGTATCCTTAGGTTCAACATTGTTCTCTTGTAGACAACATATGGATGGGTCCTGTTGTTTTATCCAATTTGCAACTCTGTTTCATTTTATGTGCACATTTAGGCCATTCATATTGAGAATGATTATTGATAGATATGTTTTTACTGAGATCGTGTTACCTTTGAAGTCTTTCTTTCTTTAGATTGTCTCTATATTTCTGTTCAATGCTATTCTTAGGATTTTTTCTCTTTTATAGAACCCCCATTAATATATCCTGCAGTGTTGACTTGGTGGTCGCAGAGTCTTTTGAGCCTGGCCAGTCTTGGAAACTCTTTATCTCTTCATCCATGTTCAATGTCAGTCTTGCAGGATAAAGTATTCTTGGCTGCATTTTCTTCTCATTTAGTGCCCTGAATATATCTTGCCAGTCCTTTCTGGCTTGCCAGGTCTCTGTGGACTGGTCCTATATTATTCTGATGGGCTTTCCTCTCTACATAAGTTGCTTCTTTGTCCTAGCTGCTCTCAAGAGATTGTATCTACTATTATGATTTTTCAATTTTAGTATCAGGTGCCTTCATTTCTTTTGGAATCTAGAATCTTGTGGGGAGTCCGTTCTGCCTCTAGTACGTGAACATGGTTCCATTTGTGAGCTTGGGAGAATTTTCATGAATAAGTTGTTCCACTATATTGTCTAGACTTCTTTCTTCTTCCTGCTCTTCAGGGATTCCAATATTTCTGATGTTCATATGTTTCATGGCATCATTTTGTTCCCCGATTCTGTTTTTGTTGCTTCAAAGCTGTTTGTTCCATGCTTCCTCCTGATTCTTTCTCTGTATCTGTTTATCTTCCAGATCACCAATTCTTTTTTTTTTTGAAAGTTTTTTTTTAATTTATTATTTTATTTATTTATTTTTATTTCCAGCATAACAGTATTCATTATTTTTGCACCACACCCCGTGCACTAATTCTATCTTCTACCCTAGCTTTGAGACGATTTAGATTAGATTGGAACTCATTGAGAACATTGTGAACCTCATCCCTGGTAGCTTTCAGCTCTGCCCTAACATTGTGAACATCATTCCTGGTGGCTTTCAGTTCTGCCCTAATCAATTCCGTTTGGTCATCCATGGCTTTCTCCAACCTAGCTATTGCCTGGATAATTGTTAGCCTGAATTCTCTTTCCGACATATTGTTTATGTTGATAGCCATTTGTTCTGTTGCGGAAGGCCAATCCTCTGTATTTTTTTTTCTTTTGGGCATTACTCCTCCTAGTCAGTTTGGTGAGAGATGACTGAACACATGTAGCTGGATGTATCAAACATAGTGCTGTCAAGGTGCACCCTGGGACACTTCTGAGCAATCAGGATTCCCCACCCAAATGAGAGAAAAAAGAAAAGAAAAAGGGAAAGAGAGAGAGACAGAGAGACAGGAAAAAAGGGGAAGATAAAAAAGAAGGTTCAGGGGCACCTGGTGGCTCAGTGGTTTAAGCCTCTGCCTTCACCTCTGTTCATGATCTCAAGACCCTGGCATTGAGCCCTGTGTTGGACTCTCTGCCCGATGGAGAGCCTGCTTCCTCCTCTCTCTCTCTCTGCCTGCCTCTCTGTCTACTTGTGATCTCTGTTTGTCAAATAAATAAATAAAATCTTAAATTAGAAAAAGAGAGAGAGAGATGGTTCAGCCCAAATTGGCCCCAAGGTAAGATTGATGAAGTATACAAACAAAAGCAGAAAAACAAAAAAGCTAATAAAAGTATATGACAAGAGATTATATATATATATATATATATATATATATATATAATACATTATATATATATGCAAATAAAGAAGAATCTCATCAAAAAGAACCCCAAGTATAAAGTTTATATATATCAGGACAAACCCCAAAACACAGAAACACTGGCAGAAGTAAAAGATGGGAGAGTGGTTATAAATTCTCAGTGTGTGTGAGGAAGAAAAAGATGGGAGAGTGGTTATAAATTCTCAGTGTGTGTGAGGAAGGTTATTTTGATTCTTCCTGGATGTATTCTGATATCTTTGGTAAAGGACTCAACTTTCCTAAGATAAAGGGAAATTAAAAATTGGTTTACCTATAGGGGTAGCATTGATGGGAGAAAAGGGATTACCTTGAAGTTTTACTCTATATGAACATTAGAATAAAAATAAGAAAGGAATAAACTAGACTAAAATAAACAAAATTTAAAAAGAAAGAAATTTAAAAATAGAAATGCAAAAGAAAAACACAGATATATATATCAAAAAGTTCAGGTTAAAAGGTTATTATGGAAGCTGATGTACTGGACATCTCACTGTAATGGTCAATAGGTAAAAAATTATATATATATATAATATATATATTAGAAATATATATATAATATATATAAAGAAAATGTATATATAGAAATATAAAATTATATATAATATAATAAATATATAATATAATATATATAGAAATACATAAATATATTATATATAAAGAAAAAAAAGACTACAAGAGAACAACCACCAATACTTCAGAAATACAACTTTTACTTTTAACTCATTTGCACTATTCTGGTTCTTTGGTATATATAGTATATATATATATATTAGTGTATATATACATATAAAAGTATATTATATAAAATATATTATATTATATATAAAATATATATTATACATTATAAAATTATATATTATATATAAATATATTTTATATATATAAGTATATTAGTATACTAGTATATTATATAATATACTAATATACAATATGATATAATAAGTACATTATAATATAATAAGTATAATACTAATATAATAAGTATATTAGTATATATAGTATATATACACTATATATATAAAAAAGAACCAGTTCTTTTATATATATATAAAAGAACCAGAATATATAATAAATAAATAAATATATAATATATATTATATATTTAATATATATAATATATATCAATTTTTATATACATATATATATATATATGTATATAAAAGAGCCAGAATAGTGCGAACAAGTTAAAAATAAAAGTTGTATTTGCGAAGTATTGGTGGTTGTTCTTTTGTAGTCTTTTTTTTTTTTCTTTCCTGGTTGGTTTTCTGGGGGAGGGGCCTGCCACGTGTGTTTTCAGTCAATGATGTTCACTGAGTTAAGTCCTCATGCCCTGCTCAACGGGGTGGGCTGTGAGGAAACCAGTTTTTTCAGGCTTTTTTTCTCTGGAGGTTTTTATGTTTGTTCACTTTTTTTCTCTCGCCTTGACCGCTTTTGTTGGTTTTTGGAGGTTTAGAAGAAAGTAAACTCCACCCTGACCTCTTTCTCAGAGAGAAGCCTCAGTCTGCTCCCCTGTGGGTGCTGCAGAGTCCATATAAATTCTCCTTTGGCCACTGGCAGAGCAGGTTCTAAGTCACAGTCCTGGGGGTTGCAGGATCTTCTGCTTGTACCCAAAACCATGGCACTGGCAGCTGTCTAGGTAGCTCCAGACCCACAGACAGGTTCCAAGCAGCAACCACACACTGAGATTTTCCCACTGGCCTGAGCTGGGAGAGCCTGGTGTTTCTGGGTCTAAGACCGCTGGGCTTGAATGCACCTTTCTCAGGGGAGGGTGTGGGTCATGCATGTCCCAGGCTCTGATAGCAGGGTTCAGGTCTGAGAGCACCAGTCTGGGCCTTTGAGCACCTCTCCCATGGGAGGGTGAGGGGCGGGTGTGCTCTCAGGCTCTTTTAGCACAGCTTGATGTTCTGCTGTCTGGCAAGGCTCCCAGCCCCTCACAGGAGCCACACCCCATGCTTTCTCGGGTTCGCTGGTGGCTCAGGGACCAAGACCTGGTTTCTCTGCCACACTCTCTCTGGCTCAGTGCCAGGGGAAGCTGTCCTGGGTCTGGGACTTAACTCCTGTCCCTAACTGCCCCGATTTCCCCCACGATCCTTTGATCTTTTTGAGTGCTTTCAACCAGTCTCCAAGTTAATGCTGGTCTCCAAACTCAAGGCACTCTCGAACTGGTGTATTACTTTCCAACAGGTCACCTCTCGTGGCTCCCTCCCACTTTTGTTTATCTTCTGATATCAGCCCAACGTTCCCACTCTGCTTTACCTGCCCCCTGGCATCTTCTGCTCTTGTAGAGGTCCAGACATGTATAATTCTGATCTCAGGCTGATTTCATGGTGATCGGAGTTCTTTGGTAGATAATCAGCTCACTTTAAGGTATACATTGAAACGGCGCCTCCTCTTACTTCCCTGCCATCTTGTCTCAATCACACTACATGCTGAAAAGAAATTTAAAAAAAAAAGAAGCAATGGCTATTTTTTTAATTGTTGAACTTTTAAAAGATTAATATGATAAAACAATGACTACATGTGTTCTTACTATTTATATTAATACTTCAAAGTTTATATCCAACTTTTGTATTTATACCTAGGTGGGTCATTAAAACTGAAAATTTGATTCGGTGTGCAAGATAACAATGTTGAAGTATAAATTGTTACCTGTCTCAGGAAACTATGGAAATATTACCAGTATTTCTAGTACTGTAATGAATTTACTGGAGGATATGTTTTCTATTTCTCATGCATTCTATCAAAATAATTATGACCTTATATAGCAAGAATTTAGAATCCTGGGTCACTGTATAGTTTCATGGTGCAGAGTTCTTTTATTAAACTCCCTTTCACATGACAATTGGGACACCTGTGTGGCTCAGTCAGTTAAGTGTCTGGCTCTTGATTTTGTTTCAGGTCATGATCTCAGGGTCCTGGGACTGAGCTCTGTTTCAGGCTCCATATCCAGGGGAGAGTCTGTTTAAAGATTCTCTCCTTCTGCCTCTTCCTGTTCTCCTGCTCATGCTCTCTAAGAACATAAACAAATAAACCTTTAAAACACATTACAATTATTTTTCAGTTTTATTGAGATGTATTCATAAATAAATGTTTACATATTTGATGGGGTCCTAGGTAGCTCAGTGAGTTAAATATCTATCTGCCTCCGGCTCAGGTCACAATCTCAGGGTACTGTGATCCAGTTCCACATTGGGTTTCTGCTCATCAAGGAGCCTTCATCCCCCTCTCTCTCTGCTTGCCTCTCTGCTTAATTGTGATCTCTCTGTCAAATAAATAAATGAATTTTTTTTAAAAAGTTTATATATTTAAGGTACAATGTGATGACTTGATATACATATGAACTGTGAAATGTGAAATTATTACCACAATCAAACTAATTAACACACCCATCACCTCATATAGTTCTTTTTAATTAACAAAATTATCTATTTATTTATTTATTTATTATGTTGAGTGAACACACTTAGGATTTATTCTCTTGAAAATTTCTAGTATAAAATACAACACTATTAACTGTAAACCATTATCCTTACATTAGATCCCTAGAACTTATTTCTTTTGTAACTGAAAGTTTATACCCTTTGGCTAATATCTTCCCACTTTACCCTTCCCTAGCCCATAGCAAATCACATCCTATTCTGTTTCTTTTTTTTTTTTTCTTTTTATTATTTTAAATTTTATTGTATTTTTTCAGTGTTCTGAGATTCATTGTTTATGCACCACACCCAGTGCACCACACAATATGTGTCCTCCTTAATACCCACCACCAGGTTCACCTAACTCCTCACCATCCTCCCACTCTAAAACCCTCAGTTTATTTCTCAGAGTCCACAGTCTGTCATGGTTTGTCTCCCCTTCTGATCCCCCAGCTCCCTTCTCCTCTCCAACTCCCAATGTCCTCTACTTTACTTCTTATGCTCCACAAGTAAGTGAAACCATATGACAATTATTTTCTTCACTCAGGTATGAGTTTGACATTTTTAGATTTCACATATAAGTAAGATTATATAATGCTTCTCTTTCTATGATTGGCTTATTTCACTCAGGATAAAGTCTTCTAGGGAGCCTAAGGATAGGAGAAAATATTTGCCAACCATCTATGTGATAAGAAGTTAGTATTCAAAATATATAAGAAACGTTTGCAATTTAATAACCAGAGAGAGGGGAAAATGAGCAAAGGATTTGAAAAGACGTTTCTCCAAAGGAGATAAATATATAGAAGGTATACGAGAAAAAGTTGTTCAACATCACTAATTAACAGGGAAATGAAAGTCAACACACAATGAGACATTACCCCCATGCCTGTTAAGATAGCTATCAAAAAACAAAACTAACAGATGACAAATGTTGGCAAATGAGAGAAGGGAATCCTTGTACACTGTTGATAGAAATGTAAACCGGTATCATCAATAAGGAGGATAGTGGTGATCCTTCAAAAATTAAAAATAGGTAATAGAGGCAAGATGGTGGAAGAGTACAGGACCAAATTTCAAGGGGTCCCTGAATTTAGCTGGATATCTATCAAACAGTTATGAACACCCACAAAATCAGCCTGAGATGTAATAATATACATCTGAATATCTATGGGCAGAAAAGCTATGACTTTTAGCAAGGTAGAACATTTGAAGTCATGACTCTGAAAGAGATATTTGAAGATTAACAGAAAAGTGAGGGAGCCTCTTGGGAAGTGACATAACATCAAAGCACAAAACTGGAACCCTTAGAAATCTGCTTTAGGGAGCAACATGCTTCTCTGAAAGGAGCTCTGGAAATGAGAAGGCAGAATTCTAGCTAGAGCCTTGTGGTCTCAGGATAGGAAAACCACAGAGAAAAAGGAGGTTCTTGAACCAATAGAGTGCCCAAGCAGGTTATGATCAGAGAACCCAGGAAAAGAGATCTCATCTCTGACCTCAGATTACCATAAACTTCAAGCCAGGCTAGTTTATAATCACTCTTCTTGAGCAGCCTGAAAATATCTGGAACCTGTGTCCACGACTGGGAAAAAACTTGCAGGGAAGTAGTGAACTGGAGAGGGCACAGGACCTGGTAGTGGCTTGGGAAAAGCACCTGGAAAAGGTGCCCAGAGGGCACCCAGGCATGATCCAGAGCTCTGGGTGCCCACAAGAGCTTATGTCCACTCAAGGTTTTATAATCACAAAGGGTGGTTGCACTCTCAGTTCCTGGGACTATGTCTGAGAGAGTTGCTGTGGCAGGCACCACAAAAGGCTGTGATTTTCTCGGGCACATACAGAAGAGGAGACTGTCCTGAAGGGTTTATTAAAGAGGGTGGATTGTGAATTCTCTGCTCTGGGCCAGAAATTTGGCTGTGGATGTTTTTGCTCTGATCCTCTGAAGAGGCACGGAAAATCCCAGGGAAAAAAAAGCTACACAGAACAGGGCTCATCCATATGCTGTCTCCAAGGGACTCACTTTGAACTGGCAGACACTTTCAGATTGAAGGGGAGGGGATGGAGAACCATTTACCATGTTACTGAACCTCAAAAGAAAGCTGGATTAACAATTCTTATGTAAGACAATTTTGAATTTAAACCAAAAACCATAGTAAAAGATATAGAAGGACACTATATCATACTTAAAGGGTCTATCCAACAAGAATGTCTAACAATTATAAATATCTATGTCCCTAACTTGGGAGCAGCCAATTATTATTTTTTTTTAATTTTTTTATAAACATATAATGTATTTTTATCCCCAGGGGTACAGGTGTGTGAGTCGCCAGGTTTACACACTTCACAGCACTCACCATAGCACATACCCTCCCCAATGTCCATAACCCCACCCCCTCTCCCAACCCCCCAAGCCCCAGCAACCCTCAGTTTGTTTTGTGAGATTAAGAATCACTTATGGTTTGTCTCCCTTCCGATCCCATCTTATTTCATTTATTGTTCTCCTACCCCCCTAACCCCCCACATTGCATCTCCACTTCCTCATACCAGGGAGATCATATAATAGTTGTCTTTCTCCGACTGACTTATTTTACTAAGCATGATACCCTCTAGTTCCATCCATGTAGTCACAAATGGCAAGATTTCATTTCTTTTGATGGACATCTGGATGTCTTCTTTACAGAAATGTCTGTTCATATCTTCTGTCCATTTCTTGATTGGATTATTTGTTCTTTGGGTGTTGAGTTTGCTAAGTTCTTTATAGATTTTGGACCTTTATATGATATGTCATTTGCAAATATCTTCTCCCATTCTGTCAGTTGTCTTTTGGTTTTGTTAACTTTTTCCTTTGCTGTGCAAAAGCTTTTGATCTTGATGAAATCCCAATAGTTTATTTTTGCCCTTGCTTCCCTTGCCTTTGGTGATGTTCCTAGGAAGACGTTGCTGTGGCTGAGGTCAAAGAGGTTGCTTCCTGTGTTCTCCTCAAGGATTTTGATGGGTTGATTTCTCACATTGAGGTCCTTCATCCATTCTGAATCTATTTTCATGTCTGGTGTAAGGAAATGGTCCAATATCATTTTTCTGGATGTGGCTGTCCAATTTTCCCACCACCATTTATTAAAGAGGCTGTCTTGCTCCATTGGGCATTCTTTCCTGCTTTGTTGAAGATTAGTTGACCATAGAGTTGAGGGTCTATTTCTGGGCTCTCTATTCTGTTTCATTGATCTATGTGTCTGTTTTTGTGCCAGGACCATGCTGTCTTGATGATGACAGCTTTGTAATAGAGCTTGAAGTCCAGAATTGTGATGCTACCAACTTCTTTTTCAATATTTCTTTGGCTATTCGAGGTCTTTTCTGGTTTCATATAAATTTTGTGATTATTTGTTCCATTTCTTCAAAAAAAGTGGGTGGGATTTTGATAGGGATTGCATTAAATGTGTATATTGCTTTAGATAGCATAGATATTTTCACAATATTTGTTCTTCCGATCCAGGAGAATGGAACATTTTTCCATTTCTTTGTGTCTTCCTCAATTTCTTTCATGAGTACTTTATAGTTTTCTGAGTATAGATGAGTATAAATTCTTAGCTTCTTTGGTTAGGTTTATTCCTAGGTATCTTATGGGTTTGGGTGCAATTGTAAATGGGATTGACTCCCTAATTTCTCTTTCTTCTGCCCTGTTGTTGGTGTAGAGAAATGCAACTGATTTCTTCTGTGCATTGATTTTATACCCTGACACTTGACTAAATTCCTATACAAGTTTTAGCAGTTTTGGAGTGGAGTCTTTTGGGTTTTCCACATATAGTATCATATCATCTGTGAAGGGTGATAGTTTGACTTCCTCTTTGCCAATTTGGATGCCTTTAGTTTCTTTTTGTTGTCTGATTGCTGAGGCTAGGACTTCTAGTACTATGTTGAATAGTAGTGGCGATAATGGACATCCCTGCTGTGTTCCTGACCTTAGCAGAAAAGCTTTCAGTTTTTCTCCACTGAGAATGATATTTGCGGTGGTTTTTTCGTAGATGGCTTTGATAATATTGAGGCATGTGCCCTCTATTCCTACATTTTGAAGAGTTTTGATCAGGAAGGGATGTTGTGTTTTGGCAAATGCTTTTTCAACATCTATTGAAAGTATCATAGGGTTCTTGTTCTTTCTTTTATTAATGTGTTGTATCACATTGATTGATTTGCGGATGTTGAACCAACCTTGCAGCCCTGGAATAAATCCCACTTGGTCGTGGTGAATAATCCTTTTAATGTACTGTTGAATCTTATTGGCTAGTATTTTGGTGAGAATTTTTCGCATCTGTTTTCATTGAGGATATTGGTCTGTAATTCTCTTTTTTGATGGGATCCTTGTCTGGGTTTGGGATCAAGGTGATGCTGGCCTCATAAAATGAGTTTGGAAGTTTTCCTTCCATTTCTACTTTTTGGAACAGTTTCAGGAGAATAGGAATTAGTTCTTCTTTAAATGTTTGGTAGAATTCCCCCGGGAAGCCATCTGGCCCTGAGGTTTTGTTTGTTTGGAGATTTTTGATGACTGTTTCAATCTCCTTACTGGTTATGGGTCTGTTCAGGTTTTCTATTTCTTCCTGGTTCAATTGTGTGGTTTATATGTCCCTAGAAATGCATCCATTTCTTCCAGATTGTCAAATTTGTTTGCGTACAGTTGCTTATAGGATGTTCTTATAATTGTTTGTATTTCTTTGGTGTTAGTTGTGATCTCTCCTCTTTCATTCATGGTTTTATTTATTTGGGTCCCTTCTCTTTTTCTTTTTGATAAGTCTGGCCAGGGGTTTATCAATCTTATTAATTCTTTCAAAGAACCATCTCCTAGTTTCGTTGTTTTGTTATATTGTTTTTTGTTTGTTTGTTTGTTTGTTTGTTTCTATTTCATTGATTCCTGCTCTGATCTTTATGATTTCTCTTCTCCTGCTGGGTTTAGGCTTTCTTTGTTGTTCTTTCCCCAGGGGATCTGTCAATTATAAACCAATTAATAACCAAATTAAAGAAGCATAT
This sequence comes from Mustela erminea, assembly GCF_009829155.1. NCBI lineage: Eukaryota > Metazoa > Chordata > Mammalia > Carnivora > Mustelidae > Mustela > Mustela erminea. The sequence continues at coordinate 2,969,789 of NC_045616.1, forward strand.
TAGTAATAATGAATTATTAGTAAGAGACTTCAATACTCACAGCAATGGATAGATAGATCATCTAAGCATAAAATCAATAAAGAAACAAGACCTTTGAATGACACACTGTACCAGATGGACCATGTATATATACACAAAACATTCCATCCTAAAACAACAGAATATTCATTCTTCTTGAGGGCACATGGAACTTTCTCCAGAATAGACCACATAGTGGGTCACCACTAAGATTCCAACTGATACCAAAAGATTGAGATTATTCCTTGCCTGTTATCAGACCACAGTGATTTGAAACTGGAACTCGACCACTAAAAGAAATTTGGAAGGGCCTTAAACACTTGGAAGTTAAAACACATCCTGCTAAAGAATGACTGGGTCAACAAGGAAATTAAAGAAAATTTAAACAATTCATTGAAACCAACAATAATAAAAGCATATTGTTTCAAAACCTATGGGATAGTGCAAAGGTGGTCCTAAAAGGGGAATACAAAGCCATTCAAGCCTCTCTCAAAAAATTAGAAAAATACCAAATGCACCAGCTAATCTTACACCTAAGACACTTGAACAAAGAATAACAAATAAAGCCTAAACCAGGAGAAGAGAAATAAAGATTAGAGCAGAAATCCAAGAAGGAAACCAGAAAAATAGTAGGACAGGTCGACAAAACCAGAAGCTGTTTAATTAAAATAATTAATAAGGTTGATAAACCTCTGGCCAGAGTTATCCAAAAGAAAAGAGAAATTCAAATCAATATTAAGAAAGGGACATATTACCTGGAGCCTGGGTATTATACACAAACAATGAATCATGGAACACTACATCAACAACTCCCGATTGGGGCACCTGGGTGGCTCAGTGGGTTAAAGCCTCTGTCTTCAGCTCAGGTCATGAACTAAGCGTGCTGGGATGGAGCCCAGTATTGAACCTCACATAGGGCTTCCTGCTCAGTGGGAAGCCTCCTCCCCCTCTCTCTCTCTGCCTATCTCTCCCCTACTTGTCATCTCTCTCTCTCTGCCAAATAAATAAATAAAATCTTTATAAAGAAAAAAAGAAAAAAATACTGATATACTGTATGGTGACTAACATAACATAATTTTAAAAAAACATGAATGAAAGGAGATAGAACACTACTAACACCAAAAAAATAGAAACAATTATTAGAAATTATTACCAGCAACTATAAGCTAACAAATGAAGTAATCTGGGAGTAATAGATGCATCCCTGGAAACTTATAATCTACCAATACTGAGACAGAAAGAAATAGACAATCTGAACAAATAGCCAGTAGGGAAATTGAAGCAGTAATCAAAAACCTTCGAAAAAACAAATGTTCAGGGCCAGATGACATCCCTGGGGAATTTTACCAAACATTTTTTAAAAATATTTCATTTATTTATTTGACAGAGAGAGAGCACAAGCAAGTGGAGTGACAGGCAGAAGGAGAGGGAGAAGCAGGCTCCTCACTGAATGGAAAGCTTGATTTGGGGCTCAGTGACAGGACCCTGGGGACATGACCTGAGCTGAAGGCAGCCAATTAACCAATAGAGCCACCCCAGCACCCCATAAAACATTTAAAGAAGAAATCATACCTATTCTACTGGTGCTGTTTCGAAATGTAGAAATTAAGGAAAACGTCCAAATTCATTCTTTGAGTCCAACATTAATTACCCCAACCCCAAAACCAGAGAAAGACCCCATCAAAAAGAATAATTATACACCAATATTACTGATGAGCATGGATGGGAAAATACTTCACAAGATTCTAGCCAATAGGATCTAACAGTACATTAAAAGCTTTATTCACCACAGTCAGGTAGATTTATTACTGGGATACAAGGTTGGTTCAACATCTGGAAATCAATCAATGTGATAGAGTATATTAATAAAAGAAAGACAAGAACCATATGACCCTTTCAACTGATGCAAAGAAAACATTTGACAAAATACAGCATCTTTCATGTTTAAAACTCTTCAAAGGCCAGAGATAGAGTGAATGTAACTCAATATCGTAAAAGCCATCTATGAAAAGTCCACAGTGAATATCATTCTCAATGGGGAAAAACTGAGAGCCTCTCCCTTAATATCCAGAACATGACAGGGATGCCCACACTCACCATTATTTCTCAACATAGTACTAGAAGTCCTAGTCTCTGATATGAGAATCGCTACACCGGCATTCTTTTGAGGCCCATTGGCATGAAAGATGCTTCTCCATCCCTTCACTTTCAGTCTGGGTGTATCTTTAGGTTCAAAATGATTCTGTTGTAGACAACATATGGATGGGTCCTGTCGTTTTATCCAGTCTGCAACCCTGTGCCATTTTATGGGTGCATTTAGGCCATACACATTGAGAGTGATTAATGATTGGTACGTTTTTATTGACATCGTGTTACCTTTGAAGTCTTTCTTTCTGAAGATTGTCTCTATATTTCTGTTCAATGCTATTCTTAGGATTTGTCCTCTTTTATAGAACCCCCTTTAATATTTCCTGCAGTGTTGGCTTGGTGGTTGCATAGGCTTTTAAGCCTTGCCGGTCTTGGAAACTCTTTATCTCTCCATCCATTTTGAATGTCAGTCTTGCTGGATAAAGTATTCTTGGCTGCATGTTTTTCTCATTTAGTGCCCTGACTATATCTTGCCAGCCCTTTCTGGCTTGCCAGGTCTCTGTGGACAGGTCTGATGTTATTCTGATGGGCTTTTCTCTGTACATAAGAGCCTCTTTGTCTTAGCGGCTTTCAAGAGATTATATCTACAATTATGATTCCTCAATTTGACTATCAGTAGCCTTGATGTTTTTCTGGAATCTATAATCTTGGGTGGAGCGCGTTCAGCCTCTAGTACATGAATGCTGCTTCCATTAGCGAGATTGGGAAAGTTTTCATGAAGAACTTGTTCCACTCTATCTTCTAGACTTCTTTCTTTCTCCTCCCCTTCAGGGATTACAATAATTCTGACATTGGAACGTTTCATGGCATCATTTATTTCCCTGATTCTGTTTTTGGTTTCTAAGCTGTTTGTTCCAGGCATCCTCCTGGTCCTTTCTCTCTGTTTGACCTCCAGATCACTGATTCTATCTTCTGTCTCAGTTACCCTAGCATTGAGAGAATTTAGATTAGATTGGAACTCATTGAGAACATTGTGAACCTCATCCCTGGTAGCTTTCAGCTCCACACTAACATTGTGAACATCATCATGTCTGGTCGCTTTCAGTTCGGCCCTAATCAATTCCCTTTGGTCATCCATGGCTTTCTCCAATCTAGCTATTATCTGGATAATTGTTAGTCTGAATTCTCTTTCCGACATATTGTCTATGTTGATAGCCATTAGTTCTGTTGCAGAAGGCCAATACTCTGTATTTTTCTTCTGTTGGGCGTTCCTCCTCCTAGTCATTTTGGTGAGAGATGGCTGAATGGATATAGCTGGATGTATCAGCCATTGTGCAGTAAAGGTGCACCCTGGAACACTTCTGAGCAATTAGTATTCCCAACCAAAATGAGAGAAAAAAGAAAAGAAAAAGAAAAAAGGAGAGAGAGGGAGACAGGAAAGGAAGGGAAGATAAAAGTGAAGGTTCAGCCCAAATGGGCACCAGGGTAATATTTATGAAATATACAAACAAAAAAAGACAAACAAAAACACTGATAAAATTATATGACAAGAGAAAAAAAAATATATATATGCATATATATATATGCAAATAAAGGAAGAACCTCGTCAAAAAGAACCCCAAGTGTAAGATTTATATACTATCACAAAAACACAAAAACACTGGTGGAAGAAAAAGATGGGTGAGTGATTATCAATTCTCAGTGTGGGTGAGGAAGGTTGTTTTGATTCTTCCTGGATGTTCTTGACATCTTTATTAAAGGACTTAACTTTCCTAAGACTAGGGGGATTAAAAATTGGTTTACAGGGGTGCCTGGGTGGCTCAGTGGGTTAAGCCTCTGCCTTCGGCTCAGGTCATGATCCCAGGGTCTTGGGATTGAGTCCCGCATCGGGCTCTCTGCTCAGTGGGGAGCCTGCTTCCCTTCCTCTCTCTCTGCCTGCCTCTCTGCCTGCTTGTGATCTCTGTCTGTCAAATAAATAAATAAAATTTTTAAAAAATTGGTTTACATATAGGGGTAGCATTTTTTGGGGAAAGGGATTACCTTGAAGTTTAACTCTATATGAGTATTAGAAAATAAAAATATAAAAGGAATAAACTAGACTAAACTAAACTAATTTTTTTTAAAAAAATGAATTTCTTTTAATTTCCTGTGTAACAGTATTCATTATTTTTGCACCACACCCAGTAAAGGAAATTTAAAAAATAGAAATGCAAAAGAAAAACACAGGTGTATGTATGAAAAAGTTCATGATGGAGGGTTATTATGGAATTTGATGTACTGGACATCTCATTGTGATGGTAAATAGGTTAAAAAATTATCTATATATAAAAAAATGAGCCAGAATAGTGGGAATGAATTAAAAATAAAAGTTGTCCTATGAAGTATTGGTGGTTGTTCTCTTTTTGTCTTTTTATTTTTTTCTTTCCTGGTTCGTTTTCTGGGGGAGGGGCCTGCCACGTTGGCTTTCAGTCAATGACATTCTCTGAGTTAAGTCTTCCTGCCCCCCTCAAGGGGTGGGCTCTGAGGAAACTGATTTTTTCAGCCTTTTGTTCTCTGGAGGTTTTTATGTTTGTTTACTTTTGTTTTTCTCTCTCTCCTTGACCGCTTTTGATGATTTTTGTAGGTTTAGAGGAAAGCAAACTGCACCCTGACCTCCATCTCAGAGAGAAGCCTCAGTCTAGATGCAGAGCCCAAAAAAATTTCCCCTTGGCCCCTGGCAGAGCAGGTTCCCAGTCATAGTCCCTGGGGACACAGGATTGCCACTTCCAGTTGGCGACAGGAGAAGAATTAGGCACGAACAAGTCAGCTGCAAGATATTGGGAGCAGGGGACAACAGTCAAAACGGACTACTGCCGCAAGCAACTCCACAGTCTCACTTTTATTGGATAGAAAACAATAGCCAACAGAAGGATCAATGAAAGTCAAACTTTAGTCCTGTCTTGCAGGCAATCAAGGAGGAGAATAAAGTTTATAGTTAAACAAGCACATTCAAAGGACTCATCTAACTAACAACGGGCGCTTCTGGGAAGAGAAAGGAGCGATAAGGAAAAGGGAAGCAGGTGGTTTACCTTCCACCCTGAGCTGACTGGGCATTCCCGGGTGCTCCACCTTGGGCAGGCCCGGTGTTCCGGGCTGCCAGGCTTCTGTGAAAGGGCGGCCTTCAGCCCTAAGTGAGCCGGGCATCCCCAGCTGCCCAGCTTCAGGGTCGTATATTGTCCTTCTCCCCAAAGACCTGTTGCCAGTATATGTATTTCTTAAGGCCATATCTAAATGTGCTTGGTAACTAGTAAAATCCTCCAGGGGTTACAGTTTAAGTAACAAATTGTTCTGAGAACAGCACCACAGGATCTTCTGCTTATACCCCAAACCGTGGCAGCGGCGGCTGTCTTGGCAGCTCCAGACTGCCAGAGAGGTTCCAAGCAGTGATCACATACTTAGATTTTCATGCTGGCCCGGGCTGGGACTGCCTGGTCTTTCTGGGTCTGAGAGCACCAGACTGGCACCTATGTGCACATCTCTTAGGGGAGGGTGCGGGGCACAACTCAGACTCTGATAGCACAGCATGGCACTTGCGTGGGGACTGCAAAAATGTTGTGGTTCTGCCAGCCGGTGAGGCTCCCAGCCCCTCATGGGAGCTGGACCCCACACGCTCTCAGCCACGCTGGTGTCTCAGGGACCAAAACCTGGTTTCTCCACCACACTCTCTCTATCCCTGCACCAGGGTTGGCTGTCCTGGGTCTGGGGACTTAAGCCCCTGATTTTAACCACACTGATTCCCACAACTTCACCCTCTGATCCTTTGCTCTTTTTGAGTGCTTTCTACCAGACTCTGAGTTAATGCTCATCCCCAGACGAAGGGCTCTCTTATATTGGGATATTACCTTCCAGTGGGTTGCCTCTGGTGGCTCCCTCCCCCTTTTGTTTATCTTCTGATTTCAGTCTGACAATCCCACTCCACTTTACCTGCCCACTAATTTCTTCTGCTTCTGTAGAGATCCAGACGTGTATAATTCTGATCTCAGGCTGATTTCATGGGTGATCGGAGTTGTTTGGAAGTAAATCAGCTCACTTTAGGGTACAAGATGAAAGAGCACCTCCTCCTACATCCCCACCATCTTGTCTCCCCAGACTTATTGCCTTCATATACTATTATCAGTCTTTTAGTTGGTCTGTTTTTGTTTGTATGCTTCTCAAATCTTACGCTGGGGAACATTTGGGCTAAGGCTTCTCTTTTACTCTTTTTTTCCCTGTCTCTCTCTCTCTCTCTCTCTCTCCCTTTATACTTTTCCTTTATTTTTTCTCTCTTTCTTTTTTCTTTCATTTGGATGGGGCCTCCTGATTGCTCAGAAGCATTCCAGGGTGCACCTTTACTGCACCATGGTTGATACATACAGCTACATCCATTCAACCATCTCTCACCAAAAAGACTAGGAGGAGGTATGCCCAACAGAAGAAAAATACAGAGGATGGGCCTTCTGCAACAGAGCTAATGGCCATGATCATAGAAAATATGTTGGTTAGGGAATTCAGGCTAACAATTATCCAGGCAATGGCTAGGTTGGAGAAAGCCATGGATGACCAAATAGAATTGATTAGGGCAGAACAGAATGCCACAGGGATGATGTTCACAATGTTAGAGGAGAACTCAAAGCCACCAGGGATGATGTTCACAATGCTCTCAATGAGTTCCAATCTAATCTAAATTCTCTCAAAGCTATGGTAACTGAGACAGAAGATAGAATTAGTGATCTGGAGGACAAACAGATAGAGAGAAAGGATCAGGAGGAAGCCTGGAACAAACAACTTAGAAGCCACGAAAACAGAATCAGGGAAATAAATGATGCCATGAAACATTCCAATGTCAGAATTATTGGAATCACTGACGGGGAGGAGAAAGAAAGAAGTCTAAAAGATAGAGTGGATCAAGACCTCCATGAAAATTTTCCCAAACTCACAAATGAAACCCGCATTCACGTACTAGAGTCAAAACGGTCTCTGCCTGGGGCGCCTGGGTGGCTCAGTGGGTTAAGCTGCTGCCTTCCGCTCAGGTCATGATCTCAGGGTCCTGGGATCGAGTCCCGCATCGGGCTCTCTGCTCAGCAGGGAGCCTACTTCCTCCTCTCTCTCTCTCTCTGCCTGCCTCTCTGCCTACTTGTGATTTCTCTCTGTCAAATAAATAAATAAATAAATAAATCTTTAAAAAAAAAAAAAGGTCTCTGCCCAAGATTATAGATTCTAAAAAAACATCAAGGCACCTGAGAGTAAAATTGATAAATCATAATTGTAGATACAAACTCTTGAAAGCCGCTAGGACAAAGAAGCTCCTTACATACAAAGGAAAGCTCATCAGAATAATGTCAGACCTGTCCACAGAGACCTGGCAAGCCAGAAAGGGCTGGCAAGATATATTCAGGGCACTAAATGAGAAGAACATGCATGCAATAATACTTTATCCAGCAAGACTGATATTCAAAATGGATGGAGAGATAAAGAGTTTCCAAGACCGGCAAGGCTTAAAAGCCTATGCAACCACCAAGCCAACACTGCAGGTAATATCAAGAGGGTTTCTATAAAAGAGGAAAAATCCTAATAGCATTGAACAGAAATATAGAGACAAGCTACAGAAAGAAACATTTCAAAGTTAACATGATGTTAGCAAAAAAGTATCTATCAATAAACATTCTCAATGTGAAGGGCATAAATGATCCCATAAAATGATACAAGGTTGCAAATTGAAAAAAAAACGACAGGACCCATCCATATGTTGTCTACAAGAGACCCATTTTGAATCTAAAGATACACACAGACTGAAAGTGAAGGGATGGAGAATCATTTTTCATGCCAATGGGTCTCAAAAAAAGGCTGGGGTAGCGATTCTCATATCAGGCAAATTAGATTTTAAACTAAAGACTGTAGTCAGAGATACAGAAGGACACTACATCATTCTTAAAGGGACTATCCAACAAGATGATCTAACAATTGTAAATATCTATGCCCCCAATATGGGAGCAGCCAATTACATAAGAAAATTGTTAATCAAGATAAAGGGTCATATTGATATGAATACACTAATTGTAGGAGATCTTAACAGGCCTCTCTCAGAAATTGACAGATCATCGAAGCAGAAAATCAATAAAGAAACAAGAGAATTGAATGACACATTGGACCAGATGGACCTCATAGATATAGACAGAACATTCCGCCCTAAAACAACAGAATACTCATTCTTTTCAACTGCACATGGAACCTACTCAAGAATAGACCACATACTGGGTCACAAATCAGGACTCAGTTAACTGATACCAGAAGACTGAGATTATTCCCTGCATATCCTCAGATCACAATGCTTTGAAACTGGATCTCAATCAAAAAGAAAACTTTGGAAGAAACTCAAACACCTGGAAGCTAAAGACCACCTTGCTTAAGAATGCTTGGATCAACCAGGAGATCAAAGAAGAACTGAAACAATTTATGGAAACCAATTAAAATGAAGACACTTCAGTCCAAAACCTATGGGATACAGCAATGTTGGCCCTAAGGGGGAAATACATAGCCATCCAAGCCTCCCTCAAAAAAAGTGAAAAATCCAGAACACAGCAGCATTCTCTACACCTTAAAGGGCTGGAGAATCAACAACAAATCAAACCAACTCCATGCATATGAAGGGAAATAATCAAGATTAGAGCTGAGATCAATGAGGTAGAAATCAAAGATACAATAGAACGTTTCAATGAAACTAGAAGTTGTTTTTTTGAAAGAATCAATAAGATCGATAAGCCATTGGCCACACTAATCAAAAAAAAATAGAGAAATCCCAAATTCATAAAATTATGAATGAAAAGTGAGAGATCACAACGAACACCAAGGAAGTAGAAACAATCATCAGAAGTTATTATCAACAGTTATATTCCAATAAGCTAAGCAAACTTGATGAAATGGATGCATTACTGGAAAACTATAAACTCCCAAAATTGAACCAGAAAGAAATTGACAACCTGAATAGACTGATATCTAGTAACGAGATTGAAGTGGTGATCAAAAACCTCCCAAAAAACAAGAGCCCAGGACCTGACTGATTCCCTGGAGAATTCTACCAAACTTTCAAAGAAGAAATAACACCTATTCTCCTGAAGCTGTTTCAAAAAATTGAAGCAGAAGGAAAACTTCCAGACTCTTTCTATGAAGCCAGCATTACCTTGATCCCCAAAACAGGCAAAGACCCTACTAAAAAGGAGAATTTCAGACCAATATCCCTGATGAATATGGATGCTAAGATTCTCAACAAGATTCTAACAAACAGGATCCAACAGCAAATTAAAAAGATTATCCACCACAACAGGTGGGATTCATTCCTGGGCTACAAGGATGGTTCAACATTCACAAATCAATCACTGTGAAAGAACAAATTAATATGAGAAGAGAGAAGAACCACATGGTCCTCTCAATTGATGCAGAAAAAGCATTTGACAAAATCCAGCATCCGTTCCTGATTAAAACGTTTCAAAGTATAGGGATAGAGGGAACATTCCTGAACTTCATCAAATCTATCTATGAAAGATGCACAGAAAATATCATCCTCAATGGGAAAAAGCTTGAAGCCTTCCTGTTGAGATCAGAAACACAACAAGGATGCCCACTCTCACCACTCTTGTTTAACATAGTATTAGAAGTCCTAGAAACAGCAATCCGACAACAAAGAGAAATCAAAGGTATCCAAATTGGCAATGAAGAAGTCAAACTCTCTCTCCTCGCAGATGACATGATTCTTTATATGGAAAACCCAAAATACTCCACCCCCAAACTACTAGAACTCTTATACCAATTCAGCAATGTGGCAGGATACAAAGTCAATGTGCAGATATCAGTGGCTTTCTTATACACTAACAATGAAAATACAGAAAGGAAATTAGAGAGTTGATTCCATTTACTCTAGCACCAAGAACCATAAGATACCTGGGAATAAACCTAATAAAAGAGATGTAGGATTTGTATTTAAGCAACTACAGAACACTCATGAAAGAAATTGAAGAAGACACAGAAAGATGGAAGACCATTCCATGTTCCTTGTTTGGAAGAATAAACATTGTTAAGATACCTTTAGTGCCTAGAGAAAACTATACTTTTAATGCCATTCTCACCAAAATTCCACCGGTATTCTTCAAAGAGCTGGAGCAAATAATCCAAAAATTTGTATGGAATCAGAAGAGACCCTGAAACGCTAAGGAAATTTTGAAAAATAGAAATAAAACTGGGGGCATCACGTTACCTGACTTCAAGCTTTACTACAAAGCTGAAATTACCAAGACAGCATTGTACCTTCGTTAAAAACAGACACATAGATCAGTGGAAGAGAGTAGAGAGCCCAGATATGGGCCTTCACCTTTATGGGCAAATAATCATCCACAAAACAGGAAAAAATATACTGTGGGAAAAAGTCTCTTCAATAAATGGTGCTGGGAAAACTGGGCAGCTATATGTAGAAGAAAGAAACTCGACCATTCTCGTACACTGTACACAAAGATAAACTCAAAATGGATAAAAGACCTCAACATGAGACAGGAATGCATCAGAATCCTAGAGGAAAACATAGGCAGTAATCTCTTCTATATCAGCCACAGCAACATCTTTCACGATATGTCTGCAAAGTCAAAGGAAACAAAAGTGAAGATGAACTTTTGGGACTTCATCAAGATCAAAAGCTTCTGCACAGCCAAGGAAACAGTCACAAAAACAAAGAGGCAAACCATGGAATTGGAGAAGATATTTGCAAATGACAGTACAAAAAAAAGGTTGATATCCAGGATCAACTCTTCAAACTCAACACATGCAAAACAGACAATCATATCTAAAAATGGGCAGAATATATGGACAGACACTTCTCCAATGAAGACATACAAATGGCTATCAGACACATGAAAAAGTGTTCATCATCACTAGCCATCAGGGAGATTCAAATTAAAAGTACATTGAGAGATCACCTTACACCATTTAGAATGGCCAAAATTAGCAAGACAGGAAACAACATGTGTTGGAGGGGATGTGGAGAAAGGGGGACCCTCTTCCACTGTTGGTGGGAATGCAATTTGGTGCAGCCTCTTTGGAGAACAGTGTGGAGATTCCTCAAACAATTAAAAATAGAACTTCCCTATGACCCTGCCATTGCACTCCTGGGTATTTACCCCAAAGATACAGATATAGTGAAAAGAAGGGCCATCTGTATCCCAATGTTTATAGCAGCAATGGCCACAGTCATCAACCTGTGGAAAGAACCAAGATGCCCTTCAATGGACGAATGGTTAAGGAAGATGTGGTCCATATACACTATGGAGTATCATGCCTCCATCAGAAAGGACGAATACCCAACTTTTGTAGCAACATGGACGGGACTGGAGGAGATTATTTTGAGTGAAATAAGCCAAGCAGAGAGAGTCAATTATCATATGGTTTCACTTATTTGTGGAGCATAACAAATAGCATGGAGGACATGGGGAGATGGAGAGGAGAAGGGAGTTGGGGGAAATTGGAAGGGGAGGTGAACCATGAGAGACTACGGACTCTGAAAAACAATCTGAGGGGTTTGAAGTGGCAGGGGGGTTGGAGGTTGGGTTACCAGGTGGTGGGTATTATAGAGTGCACGGATTGCATGGAGCACTGGGTGGGTGAAAAAACAATGAATACTTTTATGCTGAAAATAAAAAATAAATAAAAATAAATAAAAAATATATATACATACACACACACACACACACACACACACACATATATATCATACACACACACACACACACACACACACACACACAAACATGGAGCTAAACCACAGAAGCAGGGTGCATGCAGTATTCAATGTTGAAAGTCCCTGAAGGGCCATGCCCTGGGCACTAAATGGTTTCTTTTTCATAAAGCCATTAATTTCCTGGAGCAGAGATATCACAAGCTACTTAACAAATAGAAGAAGACAGAAACTTACACAAAATGCCAAGGTGGAGGAAGTTATTGCAAGTAAAGTACCAGATAACTCCACAGCCAGAGATTTAAGCCAAACAGATAAAAGTAATATGATGATGGAGAATTTAAGGCAACAATCATAAAGATTCTCACTGTGCTTGAGAACAGCAGTGAGGTCTTTACTATATAAATGAAAGCATTTTAAAAAGTCAATCAGAAATGAAGTTCATATTAAATGAGATTAGAAACACTTTTGACATAATGAACAGCCAGCTAGAAGCAGCAGCAGAGCAATTAGTGATCTAAAAGACGAACTAAAGGGAAGTAACGAAGCTGAATAGAAGGGAAAGAAAAAAAAAGAGTTATGGAATAAGAGTACGTATTTGGGGAACCCTATGACTCCATCAAACATAATATTATAGGAGTCCCAGAAGAATGAGAGAGAGAAGAAGAAGTAGAAAATCTACTTGAGGAAAGAATACCTAGTAATTTCCTAATATGGGGAAAAGAAACAGTCATCCAAATCTGGGAGGAGCAGAGAAATCTCATCAAAACCAACAAAATCAAGTTAATGCTGAGACATATTGTAATTAAACTTGCAAAATATAGTGATAAACAAAAAATCTTAAAAGCCACAAGACAAAAGATGTCATAACTTACAAAGGAAACCTATAAGTCTAGCCAAAGATTTCCCTACAGAAACTTGGCAAGCCAGAAGAAAGTGGCATGATATATTCACTATGCTCATTAGGAAGAACTGCAGCCATTTGTACTCTCTCCAGCAAGACCATCATTCAGAATAGAAGAAAAAATAGAGTTTCCCCGATAAAAACTAAACAAGTATGTGACTACTAAACCAGCCCTGTAAGAAATATTAAAGAAGACTCTTTGAGAGACCAAAATTGACACAAATCTTAAAGGATCAGAGAAAATCTCTAGAAACAACAGCAAAATAATAAACAAATAAACAAATAAATAAAATTGAAATAAATACATAGTAAATAAGCAAATAAATAGTTGATAATAATACATATCAATCAAAAATTACTCTGAAAGTAAATTAACTAAATGCTTCAGTGAAAAAATATAAGGAGTTGGAATGGATTAAAAAAAAAAAAAAGACTTCTGTTTGCTGCCTGCGAGAGACTCATTTTAGACCTGACACTTTCAGATTGAAAGCGAGAGATGGAGAAACATTTATCATGAAAAGGGAGTTCAAAAGAATGCAAGAGTATCAATACTTATATCACACAAGCCACACTTCAAAAAAAGAGTGAAAGAAGAGACAAAGAAGGGCACTACCCATTACCCTGTTACCACTTCTCCATCTGAAAACCCCAGACTGTTTCTCAGGGTCCATAGTTTCTCATGGTTCATCTCCCTCTCTGATTTCTCCCGCTTTGGATTTTCCTCCCTTCCCCTATGGTCCTCTGTGCTATTGCTAATGTTCCACATATGAGTGAAACCATATGATAGTTATCTTTCTCTGTTTGACTTTCTTCATTTAACATAATCCCTTCTAGTTCCATCCATGTCAATGCAAATGGTGGGTATTCATCATTTCTGGTTGAATAATATTGCATTGAATGTATAAATCACATCTTCTTTATCCATTTATCTGTTGAAGGGCATCTCAAGTCCTTCCACAGTTGGGCTACTATGGACCTCACTACTAAGAACATAAGGGTACATGTACCCCTTCTTTTGATTATGTTTGTATCTTTGTGGTAAATAGCCTAGTGTAATTGATGGGTCATAGTGTAACTCTATTGAGGAAGGCATGTGCTGTGATGAGAACTGGGTGTTATACTTAACTAATATACTTAACTAACTAATATACTTAACTATATAACTAATAACAAATAACTAATAACTAAGTATAATAGCTAATATACTTAACTAACACTGAACACTGCATCAAGTACTAATTATGTAATATACAGTAGCTAACTGAACATAATGAAATAAAAAAAGACACTACATCATAGTAAAGGGGACTGTTCAATAAGAATACCTAACAATTGTAAAAACTTATGCACCCAATATTGGAACACCCAATTATATAAGAGGACTAATAACAAACAGAGGAACTAATCAATAATAATACGTTACTAGTAGGGGATGTGAACATCTTACTTACATCAATGGATTAAATCCTCAAAACAGAAAATTAGCAAGAAAATAATGGCTTTGAATGACACTGGAGTGGATGGACTTAACAGATAAATATTCGGAACATTTCATTCTCAAACATCAGAATGCACATTTTTTTCAAGTGCACTTGGAATATTCTTCTGAATAGATTACATTTGAGGCCCTAAAGCTAGTCTCAACGCATATAGAACCTTTAAATCCTATCAGCACCTTTTATGATAACAGCACTTTGAAACTAGAAGTCAACCAGAAGAAAGAATAAGGAAAAAAAAAAACACAAAGACATAGGGGTTACACAACATTCTATTAAACAATTGATGTGTAAACAAGGAAATCTCTCAACAAGGCTCTCTGCTCAGCAGGAAGCCTGCTTCCTCCTCTCTGTCTGCCTGCTTGTGATCTCTGTCTGTCAAATAAATAAATAAAATCTTTAAAAAATTTTTAAAAAGATACTGATTTTATTTCCTTTGGAGGTATACCTAAAAGTGGGATTTCTGGATCATAAGTTCATTATGTGTTTAATATATTGAGGTAACTCCAAATTGTTTCCCAGAAGTATCTTGATATTGACCTGGCAAAGACTTTTTGGATATGATGCCAAAAACAAAGACAATAAAAGCAAAAATGGACAAGTATGATAGCATCAAACTAAAAAGCTTCTTTAAAGCAATAGCATGTAAACACTATGAAAAAGCAATCGAGAGGAAAAAAATTGCAAACCATATATGAAGAGAGTTAATATTCAGTATAAATAAGGAAGTATGTATCATATTCAATATAGATAAGGAAAAAAGTATATATACTTTATTCCTTATAGTATATATAAGTATATATATATATAGCATATATATATATAGTATATATACTTTTTTCTTATAGTGTATATATATACTATATTTATATATACTATATATACTTATAGTATACATATATATATATTTCCATATATATATATATATATATGAATGACAGCAGAAACAAACCCAAATTAAACTGATTTAAATGTGGGCAAATGACCATAATAAACATAATAAACATTTCTCAAAGAATATATACAGGCATAAGAAAAGGTGCTCAACATCAATAATCATCAGGATTAGTGCAAATCAATTAATGCACATCAAAACCACAGTAATATACCATCTCATTCCTGTTAGGATGGCTATTATCAAAAAAAAAACAAAAGTGCACTCCCCCCAAGTCCACCACCCAACCACTATCCCCCCCTCCAACAGCCCTCAGTTTGCTTCTGGAGACCAAGAGTATCTTATGGTTTGTCTCCTTCCCCAGTCCCAACTTGTTTAATTTTTCCCTCTCGTCTCCCCACAAACCCCCACCGTGCTTCTCAAATTCTTCATATCAGATAGATCATAAGATGTCTTTCTCTGATTGACTTATTTTGCTGAGCATAATACCCTCTAGTTCGTCCACGTTGTTGCAAACGGCAAGATTTCATTTTTGATGGCTGCATAGTATTCCTGCATGTGTGTGTGTGTGTGTGTGTGTGTGTGCACACGTGCACACACGTGTGTGTGAGACATCTTCTTTATCCATTCATCTGTTGATCGACATCTAGGTTTTTTCCATAGTTTGGCTATTGTGGACATTGCTGCTATAAACATTCAGGTGCACATACCTCTTTGGATCATTTCTTTTCTTTTTCTTTTCTTTTTTCATTAACACATGGTGTGTGGTTTGTTTCAGGGGTACAGGTCTGTGGTTTATCAGTTTTACACAGTTTGCACCACTCACTGTGGCACATGCACTTTCCAGTTTCCATCGCCCAGGCTCCCCATCCCTCACACATCCCTCCACTCCAGCTGGCCTCAGTTTGTTTCCTGAAATTAAGAGTCTAGGGGATGCCTGGGTGGCTCAGTTGATTAAGCAACTGCCTCCAGCTCATGTTATGATCCCAGGGTCCTGGAATCAATCCCCACATCAGGCTCGCTGCTCAACAGAGAGACTACTTCTACCTCTCCTTCTGTCTGCCATTCTGCCTACTTGTGTTCTCTCTCTGTGTCAAATAGATAAATAAAATTAAAAAAACAAACAAACAACTGGTGATTAAGTAGGGGTGATAAAGGGTCCCTGGTGCATGTAATATTTGTAAGTATTTTCAATATTTTTCAATTAAAGATTAAAGAAAACTTTTCCAGATTAAAGAAAGCTTTTCCATGAAATATGTTATGATTATTTATCTGTCTCATTTATGATCAAATGTGATACAGGAAAATATACTGAGGGAAGAATCACAGTCAGTAACATCATAGGAAGGGAACTTCTACGGTTTTCTATTACTTCCATGAGTAGCAAGATATTATAACAATTTAATCTGGTATTCAGAATTCCCTTGTTAACACATTTTTTTATAGGTTTTCTGTTTGTTGCTTCTATTTTATTTTATTATTTTATATTCTTTCTTATGCTCTGGCTAGATTATCCACTCATTGAGTTTGAGTAGAACTGATGATAATGAATAGCTTTTTTTTCTTTTATTCTTAATTCCATAGAAACTTTTCAAATTTCAAAATCAAGTTTCAAGTGTACAAGTTTCAAGTTTCAAGTGTACAGTTTTCTGAAGGGTTTATTTATTTTAACTTCATCAAATTAAAAAGTTTTCTGTTCAAGAAGGTTGTTTATTTTTAATATTTTAATTCATTTTTAAGACCACCCACACTGCCTAATGTGTTCTATTAATGTTCGAAATTATACTGGTTGAGTTATAATGTAATTAAAAACTCCAAAAAGAACAAGGTGTCCATCATCAGATGAATAGATAAAAAAGATGTAGAATTCATATGTGTGTGCATATATATATATATATATATATATATATATATATATGAACATTTTACTCATCCATCAGAAGGGTTGAATACTTACCATTTACACTGATGTGGATGGAACTGGAGGGTGTTATGCTTAGTGAAATAAATCAACCAGGGAAGATAATTATCTTATGGTTTCACTCACATGTGGATTATAAGAAACAGCTCAGAGGATCATAGGGGAATGGAGGGAAAACTGAATGGGAATTCATCAGAGAGGGAGAAAAACCACGAGAGACTCTTAATTATAGGACACAAACTGAGGATTCCTGGAGAGGAGGAAGGTGAGGGGATGGGAAAACTGGGTGATGGGCATTTGTGGTGAGCACTGGGTGTTATATACAATTGATAAATTATGGAACACTTCATGTGAAACTAATCATGTACTGTATTTTGGCTAATTAAATATAAATTTTAAAAAATGCAATATTGAACTATGCTCCTAAATTGAAACCAACAGAGCACTGTTGCATATTTTCAGTCTGAAATATTATTATATTTGGTTATGAATATGTTTATTTATGTATTCGATATACTTATATTTCAATATATTACAATATACTTGTAATTCAATATACATGTACTTATTTTTGTTATTAACATTCTTCATATCTAATTTTTATACCATGTTCATGTCAATCTTATCCAATCAGTTGGAGTGCATGCTCTACATTTCATTTGATAAATCTATTAGGAAGATTTGTGGAGAACCAAAAATGCAGGGTAGTGGGAGGCCCTTAAGCTTGTCTTTTCTCTAGAACACATCTAGATTGCTATCAAATCCTTCCAAATACCCAGAAAATTGAGGGAGAAGAGATGACACATCCAGTAGAGTAGGATGTGAGGAGATATGGTTTGGGGGAAAAACTGATCACAGGTGTTGAAGGGAGGTATCCCTGTCACAGAGAAAGGCAGGAGAGGGAGGCACACAGGCGAATGTACAAGGAGAAAGCTTACCCAAAACCATTGGCTGAGAAAATGAGAGAAGTTGATTTTTATGAATTTTTTTTTATAACCAGTGGTCTCAAAGACTGGAATTTTAAAGATCAGAGAGCTTGGCTGGGATAGAGCCCTGAGTGTTGTGTCCTACTACTAGAAAAAAGGCAAGCAAGTAACCCCAAGGTAGACAGCATGATCTGAAGAATGCCTAAGGCCCATGAGGGAAATATGGTTTGCTCTTATTGGAGTGCTTCTGTGATATGCGAAATTCACAGAGACAATTTGCTGGGGACAAAAGACCCTGCTGGTCCCATTTCCTTTCCCCAGCCTTCAGAGTAGGTGCAGAGACACCTCGTGTGGGCTTCTTGCTCCAACCCTGGCTGCCTAAACTGATTGCTCCAACACCTATGCCCCTGAGCTCTGGCATTACTGTCCTTCTTTGTCAAATATCTCTCAGACCCAGTGTGGCAAGACCCTCCTACAGAACCTAGAGCACACAATCACAACATTTCCCTAAGTTTTGCATTTCTGTGTCAGTGGCTGGGATAGAGCCTGAAGCACACTTCTTTGCTCCAGGCAGGCAAGCAACCCAGAGACAGAAGACATCGAAACTGTGATCTGAAAAATGTTTAGGATGCTCAGGGGGATTACTCACTATTCTGGGAGTGCTTCCCTGAGAGTAGCAACAACAACAGATACCACTTTCCAGAAACGAAGGAGCAGATTGATACCATTTTCTCCCTGCACTCATTAGCATAAACCATCTTCATTAGAAAGCACAGTGCCAACACCAAGTCCCACCGTCTGCTTTCTGTTGCTACTGCTTTTCTCGGGCAAGTGGACATAAGTCCCCACGCAGTGCATCCCTTCCCCAGAAGACCAGACAAAACTTGTGCACACACCATGTCTTCCAACCAGTGAGTTCTGAAAGGCTTCAGTTCTAGTGGGAGTGGCTGTTATGGCTGAACTTTCACGTCCCACGTCTGAGAGACCACCAAGGAGCCAACACAAATGTAAACACATGAGAGTTTATTCAGCAAGCTTAAGACTGGGCCCAAGTATACCCAACACAGCGGAGTAGGGACTTGGACCCTGAACCAGACTACCGTCAGAGTTTTTAAAGGCAGAGTAGGGATGGACTCAGTGGTGGGTGAGGACAAAAAGGTGTTCAGAAGGGCTATCAGGTAAATAAGACTGTCAGGATATTGGAGGCCTGGTTATTATCAAGCCTAGGCCATTTTTTCCTCTAATGAAGCACTAACATGAAGACAGTTGGGAGTTTCTTGGTGGAATGTCACATTCCTCCCATCAAGCATCCTTGTTAGTGAGATTTAGCACTGGTACATTTGTAAACCAAGGTAGACTCCTGTCTTGTAGGATAGTGATTTCTACAAGTTAACTATTTGTTCACACATACTACTGAGGGGAGAGGAGTGGGTGGAGAGGGAGTGAGTGCAAAGTGCCACCTTTTGCTTTGTCAAGATGGCTGTACTTATGTCAGGGGTAGACTTGAGGTGGGTACAGCCTTGTTTTTCTTGGCCTCCACATGGGTATCAGGTCTCATTGAACAAGCTGACCAAAGCACACCTAGTTATAACTCAACACATTCTTGACAAGGACCAAACACTGGCAACTGCAGGTAATTAAAGCCTCTGCAGATGACTGGCCTGAAGGATAGAGCAGATAAAACATAGGAGCAGAGTGATAACAGCACCCAATGGAGTGGGTGCACTCCCTGAAGTGCTAGATCCTAGACACTATATGACCTCTTCATATGGCCATTACCCTCAGAAGCAGAAAACACAATAGGCTTTTCTAACAGAAAGAAGAAGGTAGAGACTGACAAATGCCAAGATGGAAGAGTGCATCCTAAAAGAAAGAACAAGAAATGGTCATGACCAAACATCTAATTGAAATAGATTCAAATAATTTTCCTGATGGAGAATTTAAAGCAACAGTCACAAGATACTCATCGGGCCTCCAAGAACAATGGAAGACATCAGGGAGATCCTTGTAATAGAGATAAAATTTAAGACAAAAATAAAAATTTAAAAAAAGGAAATAGATCAGTAGTGAAAATGCAACTGACATTCAAAACAGATTGGATGTAATGACTGGGAGGTTAGAAGAAGAAAAACAATGAATAAATGATATAGAATACAAAATAATGATACAAATAATGAAGCTGAACCAAAGAAAGAAAAAAAGAACTATGAATCCAGTAATAGATTTTTGGAACTCGGTGACTCCATCAAACATAATAACATTTGTACATACAAATTCCAGAAGAAGAAAGATCAAAGAGGACATAAGGTTTATTTGAGGAAATAGTAATTGAAAATTCCATAATCTGGGGAAGTAAGGCTAGCTGCAGATCTTTCCACAGAAACTTGGAAAGCCAGTAAAAAGCAGCATGATTTATTCAATGTGCTGAATAAGAAAAATGAGAAAAATCTGGTCAATATATTATCCATCAAGGCTATGATTCAGAATAGAAGGAGAGATAAAGAGTTTCCCAAAGAAACAAAAATTAAAGGACTTCATGATCACAAACACAGTCCTGAAAGAAATATTAAAGAGGGCCCTCTGAGTTGCAAAGAAATACTAAAAGTGACAAAAACTAGATAGGAACAAGGGAAAACTCCAGAAGCATTGACAAAACAAATAATAAAATATCACTAAATACACATCTACCAATGATTACTTTGAGTGTAAATGGACTAAATGGTCAAATAAAAAGAATATAGGATATTAGAATGGAATAAAAATACAAGACTCGGGGCGCCTGGGTGGCTCAGTGGGTTAAAGCTTCTGCCTTCGACTGAGGTCATAATCCTAGGGTCCTGGAATCGAGCCCCGCAGTGGGCTCTCTGCTCAGCAGGGAGCCTTCTTCCTCCTCTCTCTACCTGCCTCTCTGCCTACTTGTGATCTCTGTCAAATAAATAAATAAAATCTTTTATTAAAAAAATAAAAATAAAAATACAAGACCCATCTATATGTTGCCTAAAGGGACTCATTTAAATTTAAAGACAACTGCAGGTTTAAAGAGAGTGGATTGAGAAGCATGTATCATGGAATGGAAGTCAAAAGAAGCCAAGTAGCAATACTCATATCAGATAACCTAGATTTTAAATCAAAGACTGTCTGCTCCTAGTTGGCTCAGTCATTAAGTGTCTGCCAACAGCTCCAGTCATGATACCAAAGTCCTGGGATCAATCCCCACATTGGGCTCCCTGCCCTGCCAGGAGACTGCTTCTCCCTCTCCCACTCCCCATGCTTGTGTTCCCTCTCTTGCTGTGTGTCTCTCTGTCAAATAAATAAAATCATAAAAATCAATAAACCAAACACTGTAGCAAGAGAAGAAGGAAGGGCACTCTCAAAATAAAGAACACAATCCACCAAGGGTATCTAACAATTGTAAATATTTATGGCCCTAACATGGGAGCAGGAAAATACATAAAACAATAACAAATATAAAGGAACTTATTGATAATAGTACAATAATAGTAGGGGACATTAATATCACACTTACACCAGTGGACAGATCATCTAAGCAGAAAATCAAAAAGGAAACAATGTTTATTCACATTCTGGGCTAGATGAACTTAACGGATATATTCAGAACATTTCCAGGAGGATATACCTTCTTCTAAATAAAAGAATATAGTTTCTTTGTAGTGCATATGGAACATTCTCCATAATAGTTCATATACTAGGTCACAGTTGGGCCATAACAAATAAAAAACACTGCAATTATAACAAACGTGTTTTCTGGCCAAAATGCTATGAATCTTAAAGTCAGTCACAAATACATGGAAGATATAAAACATGCTACTAAAGAATGAGTGGATCATCTAGCATATCAAAGAAGAATTTAAAAAATACATGGAAACAAATGAAGATGGAAACAAAATTGTCCACAATGTTTGGGATGCAGCAAAATCAGACCTAGGAGGTAACTGTACAGCAACACAGGTGAACCTGAAGAAACAATAAAAACCTCAAATAACCAACCTAACCTTATACCTAAAGGAGTTAGAAAAACACCAAATAAAGCCTAAAGGAAGCAAAACAGAAATAAGAAATTGTTGAGTAAAATGAATGATATAGAAATTTTAAAAAATATAACAGAACAATAGACTTAGGAGAAGTTTCTTTAAAAAATTAATAAAATTTATAAACTGCTAGCTAGATATATCAAAAATAAATAAAAATAAATAAGAGAGAAGAAATAATACTACCATGGAAATATAAACAATTTTAAGAGAACATTATGATAACTATCTGCCAACAAATTTAACAATCTGGAAGAAATTTATTAATTCCTAGAAACACATGATTTACCAAAACTGAAACAGAAAGTAATAGACTACTTGAATGGACTGATAACCAGGAAAGTAGTTAAATCAGTAATCAAAAATCACCCAGGAAACAAAAGCCAAAGGCCAGAGGGCTTCGCAAGGGAAATTCTTCCAATTTTTTTTTCAGTGTTCCAAGATTGATTGTTTATACACCACACCCAGTGCTCCGTGCAGTACATGCCCTCATTAATATGCATCACCAGGCTCACCCAATTCCCATCGCCCTTCCCTCCAAAACCCTTGTTTTTTTTTCTCAGAGTCCATATTCTCTCATTCTTCATCTCCCTCTGTAATTTGCCTCAATTCACTTTTACTTTCTTTCTCCTAATATTTTCAATGCTATTCCTTGTTCTGCACAAGTAAGTGAAACCATACGATAATCGAATCTCTCTGCTTGACTTATCTCACTCAGCATAATCTTCTCCAGTTCCGTCCATGTTGAAACAAAAGTTGGGCATTCACCCTTTCTGATGGAGACGTAATACTCCATTGTATATATGGACAACATCTTCTTTATCCATTTGTCTGTTGAAGGGAACTCAGCTTTTTCCACAGTTTGGCAATTGTGGCCATTGTTACAATAAACTGTGAGGGTACATATGGCCTTCCTTTTCACTATATGTGTAAATATGTGGTAAATACACACCAGGAAAAGTGCCGGGTCATCAGACAACTCTACTTTTACCACACCCAGTGTTCCATGCAATACGTGCCCTCCATAATACCCACGACCTGATTCCCCCAACCTCCCACCCCCGCCCCTTCAAAACCCTCACATTTTTTTCAGAGTACATAGTCTCTCATGGTTCACATCCCCTTCCAATTTACCTCAACTCCCTTCTCCTCTCTATCTCCCCATGTCCTCCATGCTATTTGTTATGCTCCACAAATAAATTAAACCATATGATAATTGACTCGCTCTGTTGAATTATTTCACTCAGAATAATCTCTACCAGCCTGTCCATGTTGCTACAAAGTTAGGGTATTCATCCTTTCTGATGGAGCCATAAAAATCCATAGTGTATATGGACCACTTCTTCATTATCCGTTTGATGGGCATTTTGGTTCTTTCCACAGTTTGGCAACCGTGGCCATTGCTGCTATAAACATTGGGGTAGAGATGGCCCTTCTTTTCACTGCATTTGTATCTTTGGGGTAAATACCCAGGAGTGCAATGGCAGGGTCATAGGGAAGCTCTATTTTTAATTTCTTGAGGAATCTCCACCCTGTTCTCCAAAAAGGATGCACCAACTTGCATTCCAACCAACAGTGAAAGAGGGTTCCCCCTACTCCACATCCTCTCCAACACAGGTTGTTTCCTCTCTTGCTAATTTTGGCCATTCTAAGTGGTGTAAGGTGATATCTCAATGAGGTTTTAATTTGAATCTCACTGATGGCTAGTGATGATGAACAATTTTTCATCTGTCTGATAGCCATTTGTATGTCTTCATTGGAGAAGTGTCTTTTCATACCTTCTGCCCATTTTTTGATATGATTGTCTGTTTTGTGTGCATTGAGTTTAAGAAGTTCTTTATAGATCCTGGATATCAACCTTTTGTATGTACTGTCATTTGCAAATATCTTCTCCCATTCCATGGGTTGCTGCATTGTTTTCTTGACTGTTTCCTTGGCTGTGCAGAAGCTTTTGATTTTGATGAAGTCCCAAAAATGCATTTTCGCTTTTGTTTCCTTTTTCTTTGGAGACATATCTTGAAAGAAGTTGCTGTGGCTGATATCGAAGAGGTTACTGCCTATATTCTCCTCTAGTATTCTGATGAATTCCCATCTCACATTGAGGTCTTTTATCCATTTTGAGTTTATCCTTGTGTACGGTGTAAGAGAATGGTCGAGTTTCATTCTTCTACATATAGCGACCCAGTTTTCCCAGCACCATTTGTTGAAGAGACTGTCTTTTTTCCACTGTATATATTTTTCTGTTTTGTCGAAGATTATTTGACCATAGAGTATAGGGTCCATATCTGGGCTCTCTACTCTGTTCCACTGGTCTATGTGTCTGTTTTTATGCCAGTACCATGCTGTCTAGGTGATCATAGCTTTGTAGTAAAGCTTGAAATCAGGTAACATGATGCCCCCAGTTTTATTTATTTATTTTTTTAAAAAAAGATTTTATTTACTTATTATTTGACAGAGAGAAATCACAAGTAGATGGAGAGGCAGGCAGAGAGAGACAGAGGGAAGCAGGCTCCCCGCTGAGCAGAGAGCCCGATGCGGGACTCGATCCCAGCACCCTTTGAAAATTACCAGTGGAATTTTGATCGGAATGGTGTTAATAGTATAGATTGCTCTAGGCAGTATAGACATTTTAACAATGTTTATTCTTACGATCCAAGAGCATGGAATGGTCTTCCATCCTTTGTGTCTTCTTCAATTTCTTCATGAGTGTTCTGTAGTTTCTCAAGTACAGATTCTTTACCTCTTTGGTTAGGTGGATTCCCAGGTATCTTATGGTTATTGGAGGTATAGTAAATAGATTCAATTTTCTAATTTCCCTTTCTTTATTTTCATTGTTTGTGTATAAGAAAGCCACTGATTTCTGCACCTTGACTTTGTATCCTGCCACGTTTCTGAATTGCTGTATGAGTTCTGTAGTTTGGAGGTGGAGTCTTTTGGGTTTTCCATATAAAGAATCATGTCATCTTCAAAGAGAGAGATTTTGACTTCTTCATTGCCAATTTGGATACCTTTTATTTCTCTTTGTTGTCTGATTGCTGTTGCTAGGACTTTTAATACTATGTGAACAAGAGTGGTGAAAGTGGGCATCCTTGTCGTGTTCCTGATCTCAGTGGGGAGGCTGCAAGCTTTTTCCCGTTGAGGATTATATTGCTGTGGGTCTTCCAAAGATAGATTTGATGAAGTTCAGGAATGTTCCCTCTATCCCTATACTTTGAAGCGTTATAATCAGCAACGGATGCTGGATTTTGTGAAATGCATTTTCTGCATGAATTGAGAGTACCATGTGATTCTTCTCTCTTCTCATATTAATTTGTTCTATCATATTGATTGATTTGTGAATGTTGAACCATCCTTATAGCCCAGAAATGAATCCCACCTGGTAATGGTGGATAATCTTTTTAATGTGCTGTTGGATCCTGTTTTCTAGGATTTTGTTGAGAATCTTAGCATACATATTCATCAGTGATATTGTTCTGAAATTCTCCTTTTTGGTAGGGTCTTTGCCTGGATTGGCGATCAGGGTAATGCTGGCCTCATAGAGTCTGGAAGGTTTTGTTTTGCGTCAATTCTTTGAAAAAGCTTCAGGAGAATAGGGGTTATTTCTTCCTTGAACATTTGGTAGAATTCCCCAGGGAATCCGTCAGGTCCTGGGCTCTTGTGTTTGGGAGGTCTTTGATCACTGCTTCAATCTCATTACTAGATTTCGGTCTATTCACGTTGTCAATTTCTTCCTGGTTCAATTTTGGGAGTTCATAGTTTTCCAGGAATGCAAGCATTTCATCTAGGTTGCTTAGCTTTTTGGCATATAACTGTTGATAATAACTTCTGATGATTGTTTCTACTTCCTTGGTGTTCGTTGTGATCTCTCACTTTTCATTCATAATTTTATGAATTTGGCCTTTCTCTCTTTTCTTTTGGGTTAGTGTGGCCAATGGTTTATCAATCTCATTGATTCTTTCAAAAAACCAGCTTCTAGTTTCATTGATACGTTCTACTGTATCTCTGGTTTCTACCTCATTGATCTCAGCTCTAATCTTGATGATTTCCCTTCTTATGTGTAGAGTTGGTTTGATTTGTTGTTTATTCTCCAGCTCCTTAAGGTGTAGAGACTGCTGCTGTGTTCTGGATTTTTCAATTTTTTTGAGGCACACTTGGATGGCTGTGTATTTCCTCCTTAGGACCGTCTTTGCTGTATCCCATAGGTTTTGGACTAAAGTGTCTTCATTCTCATTGGTTTCCATGAATTGTTTTAGTTCTTCTTTGATCTCCTGGTTGATCCAAGCATTCTTAAGCAAGGTGGTCTTTAGCTTCCAGGTGTTTGAGTTCCTTTTGTACTTTTCCTTGTGATTGAGCTCCAGTTTCAAAGCATTGTGATCTGAGAATATGCAGGGAATTACCTCAGTCTTTTGGTATTGGTTGAGTCCTGATTTGTGCTCCAGTATATGGTCTATTCTGGAGAAGGTTCCATGTGCACTTGAGAGGAATAAGCATTCTGTTGTTTTAGGGTGGAATATTCTGTATATATCTATGAGGTCCATCTGGTCCAATGTGTCATTCAATGCTCTTTTTTCTTTATTGATTTTATGCTTCGATGATCTGTCTATTTCTGAGAGAGGCATGTTAAGATCTCCTACGATTAGTGTATTCATATCAATATGACTCTTTATCTTGATTAACAGGTTTCTTATGCAATTGGCGTGTATCCTTAAGTTCAAAATGGGTCTCTTGTAGACAACATATGGATGGGTCCTTTCGTTTTATCCAATTTGCAACCCTGTGCTTTTTATGGGCGGATTTATGCCATTCACATTGAGAGTGACTAATGATTGATACGTTTATATTGACATTGTGTTACCTTTGAAGTCTTTCTTTCTGTAGATTGTTTCTATATTTCTGTTCAATGCTCTTCTTAGGATTTTTCCTCTTTTATAGAACTCCCCCCTTAATATTTCCTGCAGTGTTGGTTTGGTGGTTGCATAGGCTTTTAAGCCCTGCCAGTCTTGGAAATTCTTTATCTCTCCATCCATTTTGAATGTCAGTCTTGCTGGATAAAGTATTCTTGGCTGCATGTTCTTCTCATTTAGTGCCCTGAATATATCTTGCCAGCCCTTTCTGGATTTCCAGGTCTCTGTGGACAGGTCTGACGTTATACTGATGGGCTTTCCTCAGTAAGTAAGGAGTCTCTTTTTCCTAGCGGCTTTCAAGATATTATATCTACACTTATGATTCCTCAATTTGACTATCAGGTGCCTTGAAGTTTTCCTGGAATCTATAATCTTGGGTGGATACCATTCGGCCTCTAGTACATGAACGCTGGTTTCATTCACGAGATTGGGAAAATTTTCATGAAGAACTTATTCCACTATATCTTCTAGACTTGTTTCTTTCTCCTCCTCTTCAGGGATTCCAAATTCTGACGTTGGAACATTTCATGGCATCATCATATGATTTCAATCATATGGTGAAGTGAAGAAACAATCGAGCAAACTAACAAACAAACAAAGCAAAGCAAAAAACCACACAGACAGAGACCAACCAAGAAACAGACACTTAAATCTAGAGAACAAAGTGATCGTTGGAGGGATGGGTAAACCAGGTCATGGGAATTAGGGAGTGCACACGTGATGAGCACTGGATATTGTAGAAAGTGTTGAATCACTAAATTGTATATGTGCAACTAATATTACACTCTATGTTAACCATTTGTTAAAATATTATCTTTTCCCCAATGACTGTCTTTGTCAAAGATTGGTTGATTATATTACATATTTATTATGTGTTTTTAAGAACCTATTTCTGATCTCTGTATTTTCTTCTAAAGGTCTGTTTCATTCTTTTGCAAATACCATGTTGTCTTGATCAGCAAAGATTTATAAGAAGTCTTGAATTCAGGTAGCACTAGTTTTCCAACTTAGTTCCTTTGATAATTTTCTAATCATATGATTCTGTTTTATAGTTCTTGAGTTGTAGGGTTTCTTTATAGATTCCAGATATCATCTCCTTATATTTTGCAAATATTTGTTTTTCAAATATTTTCTATTCTTCCATAGTTTGCCTTTTCACCCTGGGTGTTTTCTTTTCCGTGAAGAAAAATTCTAGCCTTATGTTTTCACACTTATCAATTTTTGCTTTTTAATCCTTGTTCTTTTTGGTGTCATATCCAAGCAATTTTTTATTAACATATAATGTGTTATTTGTTTCAGGGTTATAGGTCTGTGATTCATCAGTCTTACACAATTCACAGAGCTCACCATAGCATATACCCTCCCCTATATCCATTACCCAGTCACCCTATCCACACCACCCTCCTCTACTCCAGCAACCCTTAGTTTGTTTCCTGAGATTGATTCTCTTCAGGTTTGTCTCCCTCTCTGGCTTTGTCCTGTTTTGTTTGCCCTCCATTCCCACTGTGATCCTCTTTCTTGTTTCTCAAATTCCTCATATCAGTGAGATCATAAGATAATTGCCTTTCTCTGACTTATTTCACTTAGCATAATAGCCTCTAGTTCCAACCATATCATTGTAAATGGCAAGATTTGGGGTTTTTTGATGGCTGCATATTCATATATGCATCATATGTGTGTATAAATATGTATATATATACATATATATACACATATATATGTAAGTATGTATCTCACATCTTCAATATGCATTGATCTGTTGATAGACATCTAAGCTCTTTTCATAGTTTGACTATTGGGGATGTTGCTGCTATAAACCTTGGGGTACACATGCCCCTTTGGATCACTAAATTTGCAGCCTTAGGGTAAATATCCAGTACTGTGATTGCTGGGTCATAAAGTAGCTCTATTTTCAACTTTTTGAGGAGCCTCCATGCTGTTTTCCAGAGTGGCTGCACCACCTTTCATTCCCACCAACAGTATAGAATGGTTCTCCTTTCTCCGCCTCCTTGCCAGCATCTGTCATTTCCTGAATTGTTAATTCTAGCCATTCTGACTAGTGTGAAGTGGTATCTTACTGTAGTTTTGATTTGTATTTCCCTGTTGCCGAAGTGATGTGGAGCACTTTTTCATGTGTCTGTTGGCCATCTGGATGTCTTCTTTGCAGAAGTGTCCATGTCTTCTGTCCATTTCCTGATTGGATTATTTGTTCTTTAGGTGTTGAGTTTGAAAAGTTCTTTAGACATTTAGGATACTAGCCCTTTATCTAATATGTCAATTGTGAATATCTTCTCCCATTCTATCAGTTTTCTTTTGGTTTTATTGACTGTTTCCTTTGCTGTGCAAATTTTTTTTATCTTTTTTTTAAATTAATTTATTTATTCTCAGCATAACAGTATTCATTATTTTTTCACCACACCCAGTGCTCCATGCATTCCATGCCCTCTATAATACCCACCACCTGGTACCCCAGCTTCCCACACCCCGCCACTTCAAACCCCTCAGATTGTTTTTCAGAGTCCATAGTCTCTCATGATTCACCTCCCCTTCCAATTTACCCCAACTCCCTTCTCCTCTCTAACTCTCCATGTCCTCCATGCTTTTTGTTATGCTCCACAAATAAGTGAAACCATATGATAATTGACTCTCTCTGCTTGACTTATTTCACTCAGCATAATATCTTCCAGTCCTGTCCATGTTGCTACAAAAGTTGGGTATCACCAAACTATGGAAAGAACCAAGATGCCCTTCAATGGACGAATGGATAAGGAAAATGTGGTCCATATACACTACGGAGTATTATGCCTCCATCAGAAAAAAAGATCTTTTGATCTTGATGAAGTCCCAATAGTTCATTTTTTGCCCTTGCTTCCCTTGCCTTTGTTGATGTTTCTCAGAAGAATTTGCTGTGGCTGAGGTCAAAGAGTTGTGGCCTGTGATCTCCTCAAGGATTTTGATGGAATCCTGTCACACATGGAAGACTTTCATCCATTTGAGTCTATTTTTGTGTGTGTGATGTAAGAAAAAAAGGTCCAGTTTTATTCTTATGCATGTGCCTGTCCAATTTTCCCAGGACCATTTGTTGAAGAGATTGTCTTTTTTCCAAAGAACATTAATTCCTGCTTTGTCAAAGACTAGTTGACCTTACAGTAGATGATCTATTTCTGGGCTCTCTATTCTGTTCCATTAATTTATGTGTCTGTTTTTGTGCCAGTACCATACTGTCTTGTTGATTACAGCTTTGTAATAGAGCTTGAAGTCTGGAATTGTGATGCCACCAACTTTGGCTTCTTTTTTCAACATTCTTCTGGTTATTCATAGTCTTTTCTAATTCCACATAAATTTTGTGATTATTTGTTCCATTTCTTTGAGAAATTGGATGGTATTTTGACAAGGATTGCATTAAATGTGTAGATTGCTTTTGGTAGCATAGATATTTTTACAACATTTGTTCTTCCAGTCCATGAGCATGGATTGTCTTTCTATTACTTTGTGTCTTCCTCAATTTC
Organism: Mustela erminea; assembly: GCF_009829155.1. Taxonomy (NCBI): domain Eukaryota; kingdom Metazoa; phylum Chordata; class Mammalia; order Carnivora; family Mustelidae; genus Mustela; species Mustela erminea. The sequence goes on from NC_045616.1 coordinate 3,000,232, forward strand.
TTTCATGAGTACTTCATAATTTTCTGAGTATATAATATTTCCCTCTTTGGTTAGGTTTTTCCTAGGTATCTTATGGTTTGGGGTGCATTAGTAAATGACATTGACCCCTTAATTTCTCTTTCTTCTCTCTTGCCTTTGGCATATATAAAAGCTATCCTAACTGGCAAAGAAGAAGTCAAACTCTCACTTTTGCAGATGATATGATACTTTATTTGGAAAACTCAAAAGGCTCCACTCCAAAACTGAGAGAACTCATAAAGGAATTCAGTAAAATGTCAGGATATAAATCAATACACAGAAATCAGCTGCATTTCTATACATTCAATTGTTTTTATGTCCTAATTATATTTTTATTTACTACATAAAAGTATGAAACTTTATTTCTTATGTATGTTTTCTTTCATTCTTGACTAGTTTATATGCCTCTGATGGCATGGATTAGATATATTTTCTCAGTGAATCAAAGTACATACAGAAAATAAGTGTTGGTAATATCTTTTTTGAAAAAAAATAATGTATTTTAGATAAATTTGTATTTTATAATTTTCTTACATATTTATGTATATATATATATATATATGTTTACTAACTATCTGAAGTAGTTACCAGAGTTCAGCTTGATAATCAATAATCAGTCTGATATCAATAATGATCTATCTTCTATGGTTTTTGTAAAGTTAAAAAAAACTGCACTTTTTAGAAGAATCCCTAATACAAAGTGAGTATTAAATAAATGTATATGGTGATGATGGTGATGAAGAAGAAGATGATGATGATGATGATGATGATAAAGATGAAGATGAAAACATATTCCATGATATTTTATTGCAATTAAAGTACTGGTTCCTGTCAATAGCATCTGCAATGATTTTGCTGATTTCTTTTTGATTTTTTAGGCTCAATCTATTTCCTATAGAAGTTGTGTTTACAAGTTCTTTTCTAATTTGAGAAACTTATTTTAATTAGAATTGCCATAAATTATTCTCTGGAGTGTTGTTTCAGAAGAAGCTCTGTCCCTCGAGAAGCAGAAATAATGAACTTAACCTTCCCTCCTGTTTTTATATTACAATAATCTGTACATGTGATTATTGGCACACCATAGTATTGATTCACTCATTCCTACACAGAGTCCTTATACAGTGTCCTATAACCATAGTCATATACTCCTCTGCCTTGTTTCTTAACATTCTGAGACTTTCAGGAGAATTCAGTCCATAGAAATGATTCTAATCATGGATGACACCCAAACCATGCAGTTATAAAGGAGGAATACTCTGAAACCATGCACTTGCATGTTCATAAAAATTCTGAGGTACCCTCCAGCAGGTAAGCAAAGAATTGACAATATTATCTTCTTTCAACTGATGGTCTTTCTTTCTCCTCCATTTCTCACTTACTGATAACATTATGTAAAATTTTGGAATTGACTGAAAGGATTGTTATTGTCCCAACTTGGGTCTTTAGTGTTTATCTTATATTACTAGTGTTCTCAAGGCATCCATTGATTGCCCATGATCAAACTAATTATTTAGCAGATCACAGGAAAGACTCACAAATAAAACACCCTACTCCACAATTATTTTTTCCAACTAAATCAATTAATATTTCCTTTCCCGTCTGTGATTAAAGGAAAGTAAACTATGTCCCTTCATAATATATAACCACATTAAGAAATTTATTACCTACTAACTAAACTACAGAATTTGTGTTATTATATTAGAAATAGTCATTATAAAGAATCACAGTGCAAACTCCCAACATTGATTCAATTTTTTCTCTTCTATCATAAAATGAATAATACACAAAACTCAGAAATTTATCTGAATAAATTCTCACTTGCTTCCTCATTGTGAAGTAAAGAAATAAGAATAAAAGTCATCAAAATAAAAAATAAATATTTTAGGTCAGAAAAAAATGACCAAACCTAAATTAAAAGACACAGATCTTGACTTATTTCCAACTTTGACCCTTCAATGATATAAATTTTAGCTAATCTCTACAACATTCATCCATTACATCTATTGAAGAGCAGCAGCGGTAGACATTCCTACTTAAATTAGCATTTCCAACACCAATTAGTAAGAAATTTGTATTTCTTGTAATCTGAAATTTGAAGTCACTCCCTAATTCTAACTTTTAACAAAACAAACAAACTAAATTAATTAATTAATTAAAACAACAACAAAACAATTTCCTCTCCATGAATGGTGCGGTTTCCTCTGTCTTTTTTAGTTTTGATTTGCAGTATGAACTGTACAAAATTAGGCTTTGCTGCTTCTCTTAGTCAAATTCAAAATCATCAATTATTTTCTCCTTCTTCCCTAGTGTTTTCTGTGTTTGAATTCCAAGATAAATTTAATCACAGTGATAAAGTCATATTTTGATTTTTTTTTCTTAAATGACCTCTGAACATCTTATCCACTATGAAATGTGATTCTATATAGAGATTATACGAGACTGACTTTATTTTCCTGTATTTAACTGTAACAGACGTTAGAACCAGTAATTCAGGAGTCATGAACCTATTACTGATCATGTATATATTTGTTGTTGTTGTCTTTGTTGTTGTTCTTTTTAATACTTTTTCTTCCAATGAAAATAAAATAGCTTCTAAAAGCTATTTTTGTACACATATATTAATATAGAATTAGACTTGACTGCAACTCTGCCAGCACTCTGAAAGAATGCCTTTACAGCTGAAGGGATTAAGGTCACTGTTTTATGTCTATATCAAAGGGCACACTACTCATCTGTTCACATATGCAGAGCTAACTTTAGTCTCAGAGTTCCTACACAGAGGGGAGCCTCACTGGCCTTTCAAAAGAGCACTTTTCACAATCTTACTGTAGTACTGTCTTCCATAGGTCATCTTAGGACTTATTTGTATATGGGGAAAATGTAATTTGTTTAATTTTTTCCATTATCATTCCTCCACAAAAAGAAACATGACTGATAGCTATAGATAGGGTACTTCTTTTTTTTTTTAAGATTTTTTATTTTATTTATTTGATAGATAGACATCACAAGTAGGCAGAGAGGCAGGCAAAGAGAAAGAGAGGAGGAAGCAGGCTCCCTGCCCAGCAGAGAGCCCGATGTGGGACTCGATCCCAGGACCCTGAGATCATGACCTGAGCCGAAGGCAGCGGCTTAACCCACTGAGCCACCCAGGCGCCCAGATAGGGTACTTCTAATGTTGAGTTGCAAAGACGAACCTTGAACGTATCTTTTTTATTATGTCAGGTGGAAGTGGCAACATTATGGATCACAGAAACAAGACCAGAGTCACTGAGTTTATTCTTCTGGGGTTTCAGAATGAGAAAGAAATAGAAGTTCTTCTTTTTTCTGCCTTCCTGCTCATGTACATAACATCTCTGATTGGCAACACCATGATCATCCTTTTGGTGTGTGGTGACTACCGTCTGCATTCACCCATGTATTTCTTTGTAGCCAATCTTTCTTTCCTTGAAGTTGCCATCACCTCCACAGTGGTACCTAAGATGCTAGCTAACACATTTTCCCTAACCAAGAGAATATCCTTTGTGGGATGTCTTACTCAGTCTTTCTTCTACTTCCTTCTGGGATCCACAGAATTCTTCATCCTGGCCGTCATGTCCCTTGACCGATATATTGCCATTTGCAACCCACTGAGGTATGCCATCATCATGAATAAACAGACATGCATATTCTTACTTCTAGGATCTTATGTGGGTGCATTATTGTCAATTTTAGTGCCATCGATCTTAACTGCTCCTCTTCCCTTTTGTGGGCCAAATATTATCAATCACTTTTTTTGTGACAGTGGCCCAGTGCTAAAGCTGGTGTGTGCAGACATCTCTCTGGCTGAGGTGGCTGACTTTATCTCCTCTGCTGTGTTGCTTTTGGGCTCTTTGCTCCTGACAGGAGTGTCTTATCTGTACATTATTGTTACTATCCTTAGAATTCCCTCTGCCCAGGGACGACAGAAAGCTTTCTCCACCTGTGTTTCACATATCACTGTAGTGACACTTTATTACGGAAGCTCCATCTTTATCTATGTCCGCCCAAAAAAGGAAAATGTGATGGATGTTAACAAATTTGCCACAGTGCTGAACACCATTGTAACACCAATGCTGAACCCTTTCATCTATAGCCTTCGAAATGAGAAAGTCAGAGAATCCCTGAGTGATGCCTTCAAAAAATGTGTAGGGATGGTGACAAATTCAAGAGCTTTAAGATCTGAAAAATAATACCTCTGCAACAAAGATATCTTCATATGGCAAAAAAATGAATTTATCACGTAACTAAAAGTTACTATTATGGCAAAAGGAAGAAATTCAGGTGAACATAGATAACTTCTTAGCCATATCCAGGTTTACCGAAGAGTAATGCACATAGATCTGAAAATGTGTAATCATTGTTTCCATTTGTTTTTGTAACTCCAGTGTTTTAAAAATAAAATCCTAAGGGTGCCTGGGTGGCTCAGTCAGTTAAGTGTCTGCCTTCAGCTCAGGTCATGATTCAAGGGTCCTGGGATCAATTTCCACATCTGGATCCTTGCTCAGGCAGGGAGCCTTTTTCCCTCTGACATCCACTCCCCCTGCTTGTGAACTTGCTCGCTCGCTCTCTCTCTCTCTCTCTCCCTTTCTCTGTCTCTTCCTCTTCAGTTGACAAAAAATAAATAAAGTCTTTGAAAAACACACTACAATCTAGTGATTTGAATTCAAACAGAGCTAGTATTAGGTGTTTCTGCCTTTGATATGCTCTTAGATTTATTACACAGTAGGAAATTACTTTAGCTAATGAAATTTGGACATATTTCTTGAAGACTTTATTGACTTATTTGTTAGAGAGAGAGTGAGCACAGGCAGACAGAGTGGCAGGCAGAGGCAGAGGCAGAAGCAGGCTCCCTGTGAAGCAAGGACCCCAATGTGGGACTGGATCCCAGGATGCTGTTGTTGTGACCTGAGCTGAAGGCAGCCACTTAACAAACTGAGAAACCCAGGTGTCCCAGACATAAAATAATTTATAATAAGAGGTTTGTTTTTTGTTTGTTTGTTTGTTTGTTTTTACCCTTGCTTCCCTTGACTTCGTCAATATTCCTAGGAAGAAGTTGCTGCAGCTGAGGACAAAGAGGTTGCTGTCTGTGTTCTCCTCAAGGATTTTGATGGATTCCTTTCTCACATTGAGGTCCTTCATCCATTCTGAGTCTCATGTGTGGTATAAGGAAATGGTCCAGTTTCATTATTCTGCATGTGGCTGCCCAATTTTCCCAACACCATTTGGTGAAGAGACTGTCTTTACTCCACTGTACATTCCTTCCTGCTTTGTCAAAGACTAGTTGACCATAGAGTTGAGGGTCTATTTCTGGGCTCTCTATTCTGTTCCATTGATCTATGTGTCTGTTTTTGTGCCAGTACCGTACTGTCTTGATGATGACAGCTTTGTAATAGAGCTAGACGTCTGGAATTGTGATGTCACCAACTATGGCTTTCTTTTTCAATATTCCTCTGGCTACTTGAGGTCTTTTCTGGTTTCATATAAATTTTGTGATTATTTGTTCCATTTCTTTGAAAAAAAAAAGATGGATGGGATTTTGAAAGGGATTGCATTAAATGTGTAGTTTGCTTTCAGTAGCATAGACATTTTCACAATATTTTTTCTTTCAATCCATGAGCATGGAACAATTTTCCATTTCTTTGTGTCTTCCCCAATTTCTTTCATGAGTACTTTATAGGTTTCTGGGTTAGAATTTGTGCCTCTTTGGTTAGGTTTATTCCTAGGTATCTTATAGTTTTGGGTGAAATCATAAATGGGATTGACTCCTTAATTTCTCTTTCTTCTGTCTTATTGTTGGTGTAAAGAAATGCAACTGATTTCTGTGCATTGATTTTATATCCTGACACTTTACTGAATTCCTGCACAAGAGCAAAAATGAACTATCAGGACTTCATCATGATCAAAAGCTTTTGCACAACAAAGGAAACAGTTAACAAAACCAAAAGACAACTGACAGAATGGGAGAAGATATTTGCAAACAACATATCAGATAAAGGGCTAATGTCCAAAATCCATAAAGAATTTATCAAACTCAACACCCAAAGGACAAAAAATCCAATCAAGAAATGGGCAGAGGACATGAACAGACATTTCTCCAAAGAAGACATCCAGATGGCCAACAGACACATGAAAAAGTGCTCCACATCACTGGGCATCAGGGAAATACAAATCAAAACCACAATCAGATATCACCTCACACCAGTCAGAATGGCTAAAATTAACAAGTCAGGAAATGACAGATGCTGGAGAGGATGCGGAGAAAGGGGAACTCTCCTGCGCCATTGGCGGGAATGCAAGATGGTGCAACCACTCTGGAAAACACCATGGAGGTTCCTCAAAAAGTTGAAAAAAGACCTACCTTATGACCCAGCAATTGTACTACTGGGTATTTACCCTAAAGATACAAATGTGGTGACTGAAGGGGCATGTGCACCCGAATGTTTACAGCAGCAATGTCTATAATAGTCAAACTATGGAAAAACCTAGGTGTCCATCAACAGATGAATGGATAAAGAAGATGTGGGGTGTGTGTGTGTGTGTGTGTGTGTGTATATATATATATATAGATAGATAGATAGATAGATAGATAGTGGTATATATACATACACACACAATGGAATGCTATGGAGCCATCAAAAGAAATGTAATCTTTCCATTTGTGATGATGTGGATGGAACTAGAGGGTATTATGCTTACCGAAATAAGACAATCTGAGAAAGACAACTATCATATATTCTCCCTGATATGAGGAAGTGGAGAGGCAACATAGGGGGTTTGGGGGGTAGGAAAAGAATAAATGAAATAAGATGGGATAAGGAGGGAGACAAACCATAAGAGACTCTTAATCACATAAAACAAAATGAGGGTGACCTGGGGTGGGGGGTGGGGAGGGAGAGGGTGGTTCTGTTATGCACATTGGGGAGGCTATGTGCTATGGAGAGTGCTGTGAAGTTTGTAAACCTGGTGAATCACAGACTTGTACCCTGGGGCTAATAATACATTATATGTCAATAAAAAAATAAAAAATAAAAAATAAAATTTAAGGAGGAGCCCCAAGATGGCGGGGAAGTAGGAGGAGGCACCTTTTCAACTTGTACCCCAAAGTGAGCTGATTACCTACCAAAGAACTCTGATCACCCATGAAATCAGCCTGAGATCAGAATTACACACGTCTGGATCTCTACAGAGGGAGGAGATGCCAGTGGGAAGGTAAAGCTGAGTGGGAACAGCGGACTGATATTGGAAGATAAACAAAAGGGGGAGGGAGCCACGAGAGGCGACCAGTTGGAAAGTAATACTCCAATAAGTGTGAGAGTGCCCTGCATCTGGGGACCAGCATTAACTTGGAGACTGGTTGAAAGCACTCCAAAATAGCAAAGGATCACGGGGGGGAAAAATTGTGGGAATCGGGACAGCTAGGGACAGGGGCTTAAATCCCTGGTCCCAGGACAGCCTCCCCTGGTGCGGAGGCAGAGAGAGTGCCCCGGAGAAACCAGCTCTCGGTCCCTAAGCCACCAGCACTCCTGAGAATGCTTGGGGTCCATTTCCTGTGAGGGGATGGGAGCCACGCCAGTAGCAGAATGTGAGAGCCCTGCTATAGAGCCTGAGATACTGCCCTGAGAGAGGTATAAAGGCCCAGCTGGTTCCCTTTGATATGTGCCATTGTTTCAGAGCCTGCACCAAACTCTCCCCCCAGAGAGGTGCGTTAAGGCCCAGCCTGGTGCTCTAGGACCTGTGCCCCGTTCTCAGAGCCTGAGACCCATGCATGAACCTCAGCCTCCCCTAAAATTGGTGCACACAAGCCGGGTGCTATTAAACCCAGAAAGACCAGGCACTCCCAGCCCGGGCCAGCGAGAAAATCTCAGTGTGTGATTGCTGCTTGGAAACTTTCTGGTGGTCTAGAGCTGCCCAGACAGCGGCCATTGCCTTGGCTTTGGGTACAAGCAAAAGATCCTGCGTCCCCAGGGACCGCGACTTGGAACCTGCTCTGCCAGAGGCCAAGGGGAAACTTATTTAGGTCCTGCAACAAGACTCAGGCTTCTCTCTGAGAGGGAGATCAGGGTTCAGTTTGTTATCCTCTAAAATTACAAAAACCATCAAAAGCGGTCAAAGTGAGAGAAAAAAGAAAAGTGAACAAGCATAAAAACCACCAGAGAACAAAAGTGTGAAAAAAAAAAAAAAACAGTTTCCTCAGAGCCCACCCCCTTGAGCGGGGCGGGAGGACTTAAGTCAGGGAACATCATTGACTGAAAACCCACGTGGCAGGTCCCTCCCCCAGAAAACAAACCAAGAAAAAAAAAAAAAAGAGAAGAAAAAAAAAAAGGACTACAAGAGAACAACCACTACTTGATAGGAAAACTTTTATTTTTCATTCATTCCCACTATCCTGGTTCATTTTTTTTATATAGATAGGTAATTTTTTTTAATAACCATCACAGCGAGCTGTCCAGTACATCCAATTCCATAATAACCTTCTAACCTGAACTTTTTGATACATACACCTGTGTTTTTCTTTTGCATTTATATTTTTTGAATTCCTTCTTTTTTTTAAATTTTAGTTTAGTTTAGTCTAGTTTATTCCTTTTTATTTTTATCTTCTAATATTCATATAGAGTTAAACTTCAAAGTAATCCCCTTTCTCCAATCAATACTACCCCTATAGGTAAACTAATTTTTAATCCCCATTTATCTTAGGAAGGTTGAGTCCTTTAACAAAGATATCAAGATACATCCAGGAAGAATCAAAACAACCTTCCTCGCACACACTGAGAATTTATTACCACTCTCCCATCTTTTTGTTCCACAAGTGTTTCTGTGTTTTTGTGTTTGTCCTGATAGTATATAAATCTTACACTTGGGGTTCTTTTTGACGAGGTTCTTCCTTTATTTGCATTATTTTTTTTCCTCTTGTCATATACTTTTATCAGTCTTTTTGTTTGTCTGTTTTTGTTTGTCTACTTCATAAATCTTACCTTGGGGCCCATTTGGGCTGAAACTTCTCTTTCATCTTCCCTTTCTTTCCTGTCTCTCTCTCTATCTCTCTTTTTTCTTTTTCTTTTCTTTTGTCTCTCGTTTGGGTGGGGAATCCTGATTGCTCAGAAGTGTTCCAGGGTGCACCTTGACTGCACCACGGTTAATACATCCAGCTACATCTGTTCAGTCATCTCCCACCAAAATGACTAGGAGGAGGAATGCCCAACAGAAGAAAAATACAGAGGATGGACCTTCTCCAACAGAGCTAAAGGATATTGATGAAGTTCTTGAAACTAGGTAAGGTCCAGTGGGTTGAGGTTTGGAGACAATGGTTAAGAAAGAATTCTTTAGACATCTTTGGTGCAAAAAGGTGGTTTATTAGAGCACGGGGACAGGACCCGTTGGCAGACAGAGATGCTACTGCGCCAGGCATATGAGTAGTGGCTGGTTATATACACAGGAGTTGGGTAGGTGAGGACAAGGGGGTGTTCAGAAGGGCTATTGGGGTAAAGAAGACTGTCAGGATATTGAAGGCCTGGTTACTATCAAGACAAGGCCACTTTCCCTCTAATGAGGCACTAACATAAAGACAATTGGGAGTCTCCTGGTGGAATGTTACATTCCTGCTATCAAGTGTCCTTGTTAGTGAGAGTTAGGTTTAGAAGAATTTTAACTTTATTTACTTTCCCTTCTACCTCAGCCTTCTTCAGTTTTTATGGAGGGGAGGGTGACATTAGGGCTTGAGGAATTGAGTTATGTGCCTTTGGAAATTGGGCTATTGATAAGGTAACTTCTTTGTTGTAAATCTCAAGGACATTTGTAAACAAAGGGAGACTCCTGCCTTGCAGGATTGTGATCTCTGCAAGTTAACTATTTGTTTTCCTTCTAGGGTAGTCAGGGGTGCCTGAGGAATGTGTTACTTATTACTGAGGGGAGCAGGTGGAGAGCGGTGCAAGATGCCAGCTTTTGTTTTGTCCTCAGCCAGCCTCTTGCTCCCTCATCATTACCCCCTGAACAATTTTGACCCTTAAATCTTTAAGGTAGTTGAAGGTGGACAGTCTCATCTTCTGTAACGTCTTCCTGCTGAATAGGGGTGTAGAGTTGTCCCTACCTACTCCGGTCAACATTGATCAGTTGAGGAATGTATAGGGTAGTTAGGAAAGGTGGAGGCAGCTGAATCCAGCGCTGACAGTGAAGAGGTGTCTTTGCGCGTGGTAAGGATCATCTGTCATTGTGAAGTCATTGCAGCAATGGAGTCTTGGCACCAAGTAGAGAAACATTAAACAAAGCAAAACATTAAGATTAATAAGGTGATAAAAATGAGAACCCCAAGAAAGAGATTTTTAATTGTTGGCCATAGTCCTCCTCCAAACTAGGAACTTAACCACTCACTGAGAGAGAGAGAAGGATCGTGTAGAAACTTAATCTGGGTATTCATATCTTTTATTAGTCCTGTGACATTTTTGTGATAGTCTGGGATGTACACACAACACTCTGTTTTTGATAATTGCGCATGCGTCACCCTGTGCTGCTGGGCCATTCCATTTCGTAGGACTGCCTTGAGTATCTGTGAGATTTCGATATTAAGTAGGGAGATGCGATTTAGTGAATCATTGGGTGCCTTTGTAATATATTTATTAAGGGCTTCTACATACCACATGACATCCTCTAGTCCCACAGATGGAACAAAAATGGATGCTAAGTGATCATACCATTTAAAAACAGATCGTGTCTAATTTTGCTTTAAATTGGGGAGATTAGCTGGGGTGGTAATGATTTTAGTAATGTACCCATGAATCCAGGCAAATCCTAAGGTACAGCGACCTAAGCACCCTGGAGGAAGGCAGGGCCATAGGTTAAGTTCCACATATCTAGTAGGTTCCATTTGGAGCTGACCATCTAATGCCAGGTCATCTTACCCAATCAGTAGCAAACTCATCAGTAGCCTGGAGTACTATTACTTGGGAACACATTTCTAGTGATAGCCATCCTAGATATCATGTGTTATTTGCCCAAGTATCATACATATGATTTCTTTGTTCCCAGCATAAAACTGCCTTTTGACTGAGCTGTCCAATCATGGGTCTGAGTCACAAATACGTATCCCAGATTTGATATATGCCATCCTTAGTATAGCGATAAGGAGGGTTTTGGAACTTAGGCCCATATTTGATTGGGGAGTTATGGCTTGACAGCAATCCCTTTCCTTCCAAATAGCTCCATGGGCATGTAGTACCAGGAAGGCATATTTGGAGTCAGTGTTAATGTTTACTTTTAGGCTTTGGCAATTGCAAAGTGCTAGTGAGCACTAAAGTATACTTAGCTTTTCTTATTTTTTTTTAATGAAAACTACTGTCATCAGTAAACCAATTGTCATTTGTATTTTTAACAGAGACATCTTAAATCTGGCCAAATAGAGTAAGCAAGATCAATAACCTCTGAACAGTTTTGCTCTATAGAGAAAGAAGTACAGTGGTCAGGTTTAGGCATACAGGTAACTAGGTTTAAAGTTTGACAACTCTTTTTTTTTCATTTCATTCTTTATTAGCCATTATTACTATTAAAAGGATGTGCTTGACATTGAGCACTGTACACTTTTCAAAACTTGGAAAACTGTCACACCTATTTCACCACAAAATCACCCACACTGATCTTCACAGAGTACCTGCTTTTAACAGCATAAACCCAGTTTTGCAAAAATAATGCCATTAAAAGGAATACAGCCCAGTACTTTCTTTTATTTTTTTTAATTTTTTATTTTTTATAAACATATGTTTTTATCCCCAGGGGTACAGGTCTGTGAATCACCAGGTTTACACACTTCACAGCACTCACCAAAGCTCATACCCTCCCCAGTGTCCATAATCCCACCCCCTTCTCCCAAACCCCCTCCCCCCAGCAACCCTCAGTTTGTTTTGTGAGATTAAGAGTCACTTATGGTTTGTCTCCCTCCCAATCCCATCTTGTTTCATTTATTCTTCTCCTACCCACTTAAGCCCCCATGTTGCATCACCACTTCCTCATATCAGGGAGATCATATGATAGTTGTCTTTCTATGCTTGACTTATTTCGTTAAGCATGATATGCTCTAGTTCCATCCATGTTGTCGCAAATGGCAAGATTTCATTTCTTTTGATGGCTGCATAGTATTCCATTGTGTATATATACCACATCTTCTTGATCCATTCATCTGTTGATGGACATCTAGGTTCTTTCCATAGTTTGGCTATTGTGGACATTGCTGCTATAAACATTCGGGTGCACGTGCCCCTTTGGATCACTACGTTTGTATCTTTAGGGTAAATACCCAGTAGTGGAATTGCTGGGTCATAGGGCAGTTCTATTTTCAACATTTTGAGGAACCTCCATGCTGTTTTCCAGAGTGGCTGCACCAGCTTGCATTCCCACCAACAGTGTAGGAGGGTTCCCCTTTCTCCGCATCCTCACCAGCATCTGTCATTTCCTGACTTGTTGATTTTAGCCATTCTGACTGGTGTGAGGTGATATCTCATTGTGGTTTTGATTTGTATTTCCCTGATGCCGAGTGATATGGAGCACTTTTTCATGTGTCTGTTGGCCATCTGGATGTCGTCTTTGCAGAAATGTCTGTTCATGTCCTCTGCCCATTTCTTGATTGGATTATTTGTTCTTTGGGTGTTGAGTTTGCTAAGTTCTTTATAGATTCTGGACACTAGTCCTTTATCTGATATGTCGTTTGCAAATATCTTCTCCTATTCTGTCAGTTGTCTTTTGGTTTTGTTAACTGTTTCCTTTGCTTTGCAAAAGCTTTTGATCTTGATGAAATCCCAATAGTTTATTTTTGCCCTTGCTTCCCTTGCCTTTGGCGTTGTTCCTAGGAAGATGTTGCTGCAGCTGAGGTGGAAGTGGTTGCTGCCTGTGTTCTCCTCAAGGATTTTGATGGATTCCTTTCTCACATTGAGGTCCTTCATCGATTTTGAGTCTATTTTTGTGTGTGGTGTAAGGAAATGGTCCAATTTCATTTTTCTGTATGTGGCTGTCCAATTTTCCCAGCACCATTTATTGAAGAGGCTGTCTTTTTTCCATTGGACATTCTTTCCTGCTTTGTCGAAGATTAGTTTACCATAGAGTTGAGGGTCTATTTCTGGGCTCTCTATTCTGTTCCATTGATCTATGTGTCTGTTTTTGTGCCAGGACCATGCTGTCTTGATGATGACAGCTTTGTAATAGAGCTGGAAGTCCGGAATTGTGATGCCACCAACGTTGGCTTTCTTTTTCAATATCCCTTTGGCTATTCGAGGTCTTTTCTGGTTCCATATAAATTTTAGAATTATTTGTTCCATTTATTTGAAAAAGATGGATGGTACTTTGATAGGAATTGCATTAAATGTGTAGATTGCTTTAGGTAGCATAGACATTTTCACAATATTTATTCTTCCAATCCAGGAACATGGAACATTTTTCCATTTCTTTGTGTCTTCCTCAATTTCTTTCATGAGTACTTTATAGTTTTCTGAGTATAGATTCTGTGCCTCTTTGGTTAGGTTTATTCCTAGGTATCTTATGGTTTTGGGTGCAATTGTAAATGGGACCGACTCCTTAATTTCTCTTTCTTCTGTCTTGCGGTTGGTGTAGAGAAATGCAACTGATTTCTGTGCATTGATTTTATATCCTGACACTTTACTGAATTCCTGTATAAGTTCTAGCAGTTTTGGAGTGGAGTCTTTTGGGTTTTCCACATATAGTATCATATCATCTGCGAAGAGTGATAATTTGACTTCTTCTTTGCCGATTTGTATGCCTTTAATTTCCTTTTGTTGTCTGATTGTTGAGGCTAGGACCTCTAGTACTATGTTGAATAGCAGTGGTGATAATGGACATCCCTGCCATGTTCCTGACCTTAGCGGAAAAGCTTTCAGTTTTTCTCCATTGAGAATGATATTTGCGGTGGGTTTTTCATAGATGGCTTTGATGATATTGAGGTATGTGCCCTCTATCCCTACACTTTGAAGAGTTTTGATCAGGAAGGGATGCTGTACTTTGTCAAATGCTTTTTCAGCATCTATTGAGAGTATCATATGGTTCTTGTTCTTTCTTTTATTGATGTGTTGTATCACATTGACTGATTTGCGGATGTTGAACCAACCTTGCAGCCCTATAATAAATCCCACTTGGTCGTGGTGAATAATCCTTTTAATGTACTGTTGAATACTATTGGCTAGTATTTTGTTGAGTATTTTCGCATCTGTGTTCATCAAGGATATTGGTCTATAGCTCTCTTTTTTGATGGGATCCTTGTCTGGTTTTGGGATCAAGGTGATGCTGGCCTCATAAAATGAGTTTGGAAGTTTTCCTTCCATTTCTATGTTTTGGAACAGTTTCAGGAGAATAGGAATTAGTTCTTCTTTAAGTGTTTGGTAGAATTCCCCCGGGAAGCCATCTGGCCCTGGGCTTTTGTTTGTTTGGAGATTTTTAATGACTGTTTCAATCTCCTTACTGGTTATGGGTCTGTTCAGGCTTTCTATTTCTTCCTGGTTCAGTTGTGGTAGTTTATATGTTTCTAGGAATGCATCCATTTCTTTCAGATTGTCAAATTTATTTGCGTAGAGTTGCCCATAGTATGTTCTTATAATAGTTTGTATTTCTTTGGTGTTAGTTGTGATCTCTCCTCTTTTGTTCATGATTTTATTTATTTGGGTCCTTTCTCTTTTCTTTTTGATAATTTGGGCCAGGGGTTTATCAATTTTATTAATTCTTTCAAAGAACCAGCTCCTAGTTTCATTGATTTGTTCTATTGTTTTTTTTGGTTTCTATTTCATTGATTTCTTCTCTGATCTTTATGATTTCTCTTCTCCTGCTGGGCTTAGGGTTTCTTTCTTGTTCTTTCTCCAGCTCCTTTAGGTGTAGGGTTAGGTTGTGTACCTGAGACCTTTCTTGTTTCTTGAGAAAGGCTTGTACCGCTATATATTTTCCTCTCAGGACTGCCTTTGTTGTGTCCCACAGATTTTGAACCATTGTATTTTCATTATCATTTGTTTCCATGATTTTTTTCAATTCTTCTTTAATTTCCCGGTTGACCCATTCATTCTTTAGAAGGATGCTGTTTAGTCTCCATGTATTTGGGTTCTTTCCAAACTTCCTTTTGTGGTTGAGTTCTAGCTTTAGAGCATTGTGGTCTGAAAATATGCAGGGAATGATCCCAATCTTTCGATACCGGTTGAGTCCTGATTTAGGACCGAGGATGTGATCTATTCTGGAGAATGTTCCATGTGCACTAGAGAAGAATGTGTATTCTGTTGCTTTGGCATGAAATGTTCTGAATATATCTGTGATGCCCATCTGGTCCAGTGTGTCATTTAAGGCCTTTATTTCCTTGCTGATCTTTTGCTTGGATGATCTGTCCATTTCAGTAAGGGGAGTGTTAAAGTCCCCTACTATTATTGTATTATTGTTTATGTGTTTGTTTGATTTTGTTATTAATTGGTTTATATAGTTGGCTGCTCCCACGTTGGGGGCATAGATATTTAAAATTGTTAAATCTTCTTGTTGGACAGACCCTTTGAGTATGATATAGTGTCCTTCCTCATCTCTTATTATAGTCTTTGGCTTAAAATCTAATTGATCTGATATAAGGATTGCCACTCCTGCTTTCTTCTGATGTCCATTAGCATGGTAAATTCTTTTCCACCCCCTCATTTTAAATCTGGAGGTGTCTTTGGGCTTAAAATGAGTTTCTTGGAGGCAACATATAGATGGGTTTTGTTTTTTTATCCATTCTGATACCCTGTGTCTTTTGACAGGGGCATTTAGCCCATTAACATTCAGGGTAACTATTGAGAGATATGAATTTAGTGCCATTGTATTGCCTGTAAGGTGACTGTTATTGTATATGGTCTCTGTTCCTTTCTGATCTACCACTTGTAGGCTCTCTCTTTGCTTAGAGGACCCCTTTCAATATTTCCTGTAGAGCTGGTTTGGTGTTTGCAAATTCTTTCAATTTTTGTTTGTCCTGGAAGCTTTTAATCTCTCCTTCTATTTTCAATGATAGCCTAGCTGGATAGAGTATTCTTGGCTGCATGTTTTTCTCGTTTAGTGCTCTGAAAATACCATGCCAGCTCTTTCTGGCCTGCCAGGTCTCTGTGGATAAGTCAGCTGCCAATCTAGTATTTTTATCATTGTATGTTACAGACTTCTTTTCCCGGGCTGCTTTCAGGATTTTCTCTTTGTCAGTGAGACTTGTAAATTTTACTATTAGGTGACGGGGTGTGGGCCTATTCTTATTGATTTTGAGGGGCGTTCTCTGAACCTCCTGAATTTTGATGCTCGTTCCCTTTGCCATACTGGGGAAATTCTCCCCAATAATTCTCTCCAGTATACCTTCTGCTCCCCTCTCTCTTTCTTCTTCTTCTGGAATCCCAATTATTCTAATGTTGTTTCGTCTTATGGTGTCACTTATCTCTCGAATTCTCGCCTCGTGGTCCAGTAGCTGTTTGTCCCTCTTTTGCTCAGCTTCTTTATTCTCTGTCATTTAGTCTTCTATATCACTAATTCTTTCTTCTGCCTCATTTATCCTAGCAGTGAGAACCTCCATTTTTTATTGCACCTCATTAATAGCTTTTTTGATTTCAACTTGGTTAGATTTTAGTTCTTTTATTTCTCCAGAAAGGGCGTTTATATCTCTCGAGAGGGTTTCTCTAATATCTTCCATGCCTTTTTCGAGCCCGGCTAGAACCTTGAGAATTGTCATTCTGAACTCTAGATCTGACATATTACCAATGTCTGTATTGATTAGGTCCCTAGCCTTCGGTACTGCCTCTTGTTCTTTTTTTTGTGTTGAATTTTTCCGTCTTGTCATTTTGTCCAGATAAGAGTATATGATGGAGCAAGGAAAATACTAAAAGGGTGGCAACAACCCCAGGAAAATATGCTTTAACCAAATTAGAAGAGGTCCCAAATCGTGAGCGGGGAGAAAGGGGATAAAAAGAGGTTCAAAAGGGAAGAAAGAAAAAAAAAAGAAAAAAGAAAAAAAAAAGAAAAGAATTTAAAAAAAAACAAATAAGAAAAATATAAAAAAGAAAAAATATATATATATTAGATAATCTAGTTAAAAATGTTAAAAAAGAAAAAGGCAAAAGTTAAAAAAAAAAATTTAACCAGAAGGTGAGAAAAAAAAACAAAAAATGAAAAAGAAAGAAATTAAATTAACTGCAAGACTAAAAAAAATCACAGGGAAAAAGCCATGAGTTCCGTGCTTTGCTTTCTCCTTTTCTGGAATTCTGCTGCTCTCCTTGGTATTGACACCGCACTCCTTGGTAGGTGAACTTGGTCTCGGCTGGATTTCTTGTTGATCTTCTGGGGGAGGGGCCTGTTGTAGTGATTCTCAAGTGTCTTTGCCCCAGGCGGAATTTCACCGCCCTTAGCAGGGGCCGGGGTGAGTAATCCGCTTGGGTTTGCTTTCAGGTGCTTTTGTTCCCTGAGCACTTTCCGTAGAGTTCCGGAGGACGGGGAATACAAATCGTGGCCTCCTGGTCTCTGGCCTGGAGGAGCCGAGAGCCCAGGGCCCCACTCCTCAGTGCGCCCTCAGAGAACAGCGCCCAGTTACTCCCGTCTGCCTGACCTCCGGCCGCGCTCCGAGCTCACCGAGCCTGCGACCGGCTCAAGGTAACACCGAGCTGTGAGCTTACTGTCGGCTCTGTCTCTGTAGCCAGCTTTCCCATTCCAATACCCGCAAGCTCTGCAACACTCAGACACCCCCGATCCTTCTGTGACCCTGTGGGACCTGAGGCCACACTGACCCCGCGTGGGCTTCGCCCCAGTTTAGCCTCTGGAGCGATGTCCCTCAGCGGAACAGACTTTTAAAAGTCCTGATTTTGTGCGCTGTTGCTCCGCCGCTTGCCGGGAGCCGGCCCCTCCCCCCGGGGTCTATCTTCCCGTTGCTTTGGATTCACTTCTCCGCTGGTCCTACCTTTCAGAAAGTGGTTGTTTTTCTGTTTCCAGAATTGCTGTTCTTCTTCTCTTCGATCTGCCGATGGATTTTCAGGTGTTTGCAATCTTTAGATAAGCTATGTAGCTGATCTCCGGCTAGCTGAAGTAGTCTCAGCCTGCTACTTCTCCACCATCTACAGCCCAGTACTTTCTAATCATGCCATTTTCTAAAGTTTGACAACTTTTAAGTATTATTTCTGGCATATCTGTAACTGTAGCCCAATATTTAATAAGTCGGCCTCCATTATCCATTGGTGGCCTTTGGTTTCTAAGACAAATCTGGACCTGATGTGAAGTCATTACGGTCAGGGACTGTTCCATAGTGAGCTTTGAGGCTCTTTTTATGAGGAGGGCTGTTCTGTGCTTAGCTAAAGCATCTGTTTGTAATTGCACCTCAACAGAGGTAGCTTCTAGGATATATATGACTAAGGGATGAAACCATTAATTAGCCCTTTGAGTGGTCCAGCCTTAACAATATCCTGAATACAAAGGATCACTGGCAAGTGGGAGAAAACTTGTCAAGAGATAAGGGGAGTCCCACATGCATCATCCAATCCAACCATAGGGGAATCAATCCTATTTTCCAGTTGTTTAATCACGTGACATGGGGTCTTGTTATTATACCCATGAAATAAAAAGCAAGAAGATCATCTAAATGAGCTATTGTGTAACTTTTCTGAAGTTTACTTCAAATTGTTTAGCTTAGGTAAACAAACATTTAAAGACAATCAAATCTAGAATTTAATATCCATAACGGTGTGTTACTGAACATAATTTTTCTTTCTAAAATAACCCTAATTTCTAGAGATAGCTAAATCAGGACTAATTCATTTGAAAAACAAGTCCAGTTTTAACAAACTTGGCTTACTTATTTACATAAGCTCAGCAAGAACAGTGCATGATCATATAGATCTTTCAGAATCTGCTTTGCTGGAACTTTTTATAAGGAATCTCTAGGTTGAATGTTTAGTAGCCCCTCTGGGCCAGAAGCAAGCCACGTACTTGCCATCAGGCATGCCTGCAATACCTGTCGATTTGGGCGAATGCTTCTTCATGAGACTCTGCACCTACCAAGGAGTGACATTCTTTACTCACCTGGTGAGGCTGCTGGGAACTCTGTAAGCAAGGTGTCAGGCCAACAGTCCCAAGGGGCTTTATGGCTCCAGGTTTCATATAGTCAACCTTAGCTCCTTAAAGCTGTCTGGTCATATCTGAGTCTATGCATGTCTTTCTCAAATATGACATTCCTTGGTAAAATAGCCTTGGTAAAATAACCCATGTTTCCTATGGTGTCTTGTTACAAGGAGAACAGATTCTTATTGAACTTATGCAAATGACTGATTGCCATGGAAGAAAGAATACTTACTGAGATCTTTTGGTTTCAGAGGGTTCAGATAGAGAGAAAAGTTGAATGCCTTGATCAGTTTTACATCTCTGTAAGTTACAGATAACTTAAGAAAAAGTATCCCTAGTCTGGAAGAGCAAACATTAGAGAACCAGCAATGTCTAAAACAAGACAAAACATTAAGAAACACAACGCTATAATCTTGTAGTTCATTTAGTCCCATGTTACTAAATCTGGTGAATGCAGTTTAGTTAGTTCTGGAAGTTCTTACCCATTTCAGTTTTAGGATTTTCAAGTATATCAAATATCTATTTGTACTGAAAGTCCTTTAAATGAATCTTCTTTAAGATAAAACTCATTTT
The DNA here is from genome assembly GCF_009829155.1 of Mustela erminea. Classification (NCBI taxonomy): domain Eukaryota; kingdom Metazoa; phylum Chordata; class Mammalia; order Carnivora; family Mustelidae; genus Mustela; species Mustela erminea. Next base: position 3,019,912 of record NC_045616.1, read on the forward strand.
ACAAGAGAATTAAAACAATTACAAATGACAAAACTCGGAATGGATATGGTTAGAGCTGATGAGACAAGAGTTTACAATTTAGCTGGCAAGGAAATCAGGTTATTTATGTGACACATAACAATTTCCATAATTACAATATCAAGCGATGATCTCTCAGAACATTAAAACTTTAGGAAATGCATAGAATCTCTAGAATAATTATAGCATTTTCCCAAATGTAACCCAAGTTTTATCATTGGTTTAAATCTTGTCAACAATTGCTAAAACCTTAGAAAGTTTTAAAACACCTTCCTAAATATAATTAGGGATGTTAAACACCAGATAAAACAAAACATAGGAACTGAATTTTCTGGGCAGGCAAAGAGAAAACCATTTACACTTTTTAACAGATCAATTAACTAAGAAAACTTTGCTCTTTTAAACAGAAAGAAAACCAGCTTTTTATACCAGTGTCTTTTCCTTTTTTATTTTATTTCTAAGTGTGCAGTCTTAAGATAGGAGTTTTCTGGGTTTCCCTCCCATAATGAATGATGTCACAGACAAGGGAGGGGGATTTTTCCCCTGCTGTCCTGCTCGCTTCCCTCATGGGAACTTAGGAGTGTCTTAGTTAATGTCTGTCTGTATAAACCCTGGACCAGGTTACTCCATGGAGTAGATGACCATTATGCCATATAATGCCCCATGAGACTCAGGGTGCAGCCCACTCAGACTCCGTAGCTGAAGCGGTGGAGCCATACAGACACATTCACATAGTCAGGCACTCTTCAGATTCAAACAGGTTGGACACTCTCTCTTTCTGGGTATCTCTGGCTAATGGGAGGTGATCAGTCTCCCCTTTCACTCTTTACAGATTAGAGTGAGTTTCTAAGGTTACGGGCAATGGAATATGGTAACAGGGTGTTTTTGCAGTCCCTCAAGGTTGGGCTGCTTCCTTAATCTCTCAAGGCCAAATGGCCCTTACACTTGGAAGTATAATCTATGTGGAGGCAGGTCAGGAGAGTGCTAAATCACCTTGGAGGCTGTTTTTATTTTTTTTTTTTTAAGTCTGTCCTGACCATACCTAAAATTCCTTTTATGAAGATTTCTCTTCACAAATCTTTTACAACTTTCCTTTGCATTCAGGTTTTATCCCAAGCCATTTCCTTCCAAACCACCATCTCATTTAGGACAAAATTACCTTATTTTATCTTTAATAAAATGCATTTCCATTCCTTAAATCTTTCTTACATATTATCTACTTTCCTACATACAGAGTTGTTTCCCTTATTTCCATCAGTCTTAGTTACATTTAGCAGAATTTGTACTCTTAGAAACACCTTAATCAGTTATTAACCAATTGTGAACTGTTAGAATAGAATTCTTTTTTTTTTAAAGATTTTATTTATTTATTTGAGAGAGAGACAGTGAGAGAGAGCATGAGCGAGGAGAAGTTCAGAGAGTGAAGCAGACTCTCCATGGAGCTGGGAGCCTGATGTGGGACTCGATCCCAGGACTCCGGGATCATGACCTGAACCGAAGTCAGTCTTCCAACCAACTGAGCCACCCAGGCGTCCCTGTTACAACAGAATTCTTTAGATGACAATTTATGAATCAGGTAAGCGTAAAACATGTCTACCAATGGATTTAAATATTCTTATTTTCCTTGCAGTAAGAAGTCAAAAGCACAAACCTACGTCCAGTAATTAATGACCTAGCATTTTTTCCTGCTTTGTTAAGACCTAGATGTCCATAATTTAATTCCATTTGTCATCCAACCAAAACTTTAAACTTTCAGGTTACCAAAGACTTTGAAAGATATTTTAACAATTACCCATTAAAACTTTGAGACAGATAAATAACCATCAGTTTAGTCATCTCTTTGCTAACAGATTTTAACAAATAACACGAGCTTATTTGATCTTCAGTAAATTACGAAGTTTCATATTTACTGCTGATAACTTAAAAGACATGTCTATCTCAATTAAACCAACAAACTTAACTTAATTCCAATACTGATTTAGTGTCCACCTGGGCCACTCCACTTTGAATGTTTACCTGAGACATGGGTGCGAAGATCTGGAGTGGGGGGTGTTAGGTCCAGGGGCTGCTCTTCTTGCTCCTTGACAGCTAAGAGAGAAGGAGCCATGGTGCATGATCTAGAGGCTAGTCATGCAGGCTGCACACACATTGGTGCAGAAACAGGAGAAGGGGGAAACAGAGGAAACAAAGTGCTGCCAGGAGGCAGAGAAAGGATTCTCGGTTTTAGAGCTCATAAGCCCCAACAAAGGAGCAGACACCAAGCTTTCCCACCAGCAAGGGGGGAAGGATTAAGCAGTCCATGTAGGGCCCGATAAGACAGGGAAACTTCCCCGAAACAAAGAGAGTTTCGGCAGCTGCTTGGGAATATTCCTTACAGTCTCTGTCTCGAGTTAGACTAACCCCCATTGGCTCCAGTTATAGCCATTAACACGGGAAGTGAGTGAGGGAGAAGCTCCCACATCTATTAGGAGAAAACAGAGAAAAATAAAGTGAGAGTCCCCTTTTCTAGGGATGGCCCAGCAACCTGGGTTTACTAAAAGGCTTATTTACGTAATTATCATCTAGAATGTCAGGAGGAAGTTTACTAGCTGACTCATTCAGGCAAACACATTCTGCAAAAACCCCTTAGTCTGGGGTCCTGGTGTAGAGCAAGGAAGGCCTAGGTATGAGCAATGTAGGTATCCCAGGTCCATTTGCCCTGTTTCCTGCAGAGGAGATCTAACTGAGAGATCCCACTGCTATGCAGTGTTACAGGAGCTCAGTCCTTTTCTAAGTTTTGCAATCCAAATTATTTCCAGTGGGTTAAAAGGCACTCTAAGGTAGAGTCCTTGGGAACTGAAGAAGCCTACTGAGGCCATGCTCCCAGAAAAGTCCATTACCAAAAGCCCCCCCGATTCCTGGGTGGCATCCCATGCAGGATATGTCAGAGGTTCCCATGTGTCAAAAGCGACCAGAGGCATCCCTCAACAAAAATCGCTATTGATCACCATCCTGCCTTCCCTGAGAAGGCATTCCTGCCGTAAAAGGCCCTGGAGGGGTGCTGGCGTCCCTCTACTTCCCCATCACATCCTAGGCTGCTGATGGGTGCCTGGTGAATGGACCAAAACACTCTACCATGCCATGCCATCTTCTGTCCTGAAGACTGCATACTGTTTTGCCATTTTAACTCATGGAAATACTAGAAAAGTTTGGCAAGGGGAAATTACTCAATTTCGTAGCTTTAAGTAGTTAGCAGAAGACACTGACAAGAAACAGTAAAGACTGAAATCCATCATGGTCTATGTGACATTCCAACACATGTGGGCCTTACAGCCAACTTCCCTAGGAAATGGTTCCCAGTTGCATTTTAATCCAATCGGGTACTGGTTTTGGCCGTCTCCCAGTGGAGGTTCCTCAGTCAGAAGTGGCTAGACCAGGGATGTGGAAGGGATCACATTAGATCAATCAGGAGGAAACCTCACACAGGAGTCTTAAGATTTGCAGCTGTCCTGGTGACTTAGGTGGCTGTCCCATGCCCAAGAGAGACAATTTTATATAAGAACAGGAATAAAGAGAGGGTATTAAGTTTCTGGGTCTTATTGCCATTCTGGGAAGGGTATTAACTTACAGCCAAGAGGCAAACGCTCTCCTCCTCGTAGAGTAGCTACGGGCTAGAGGATCACAGCCTAAGCAATTGACATGCAAGTGTTCCAATAAGACCATACTCATTGAAAAGCCCCTGAAATGAGAGTTAAAGGAAGAAAAGAGAAAGAACTCACCAATTTTGCACTGAAGCTCAGAGTCCAAATGTAAAGACTCACAGTCCCTTCGTGGTCGCCAAATGATGAAGTTCTTGAACATAGGTGAGGTTCAATGGGGTGAGGATTGGAGCCAATGGCTAAGAAAGAATTCTTTAGACGTCTTTGGTGCAAAAAGGTGGTTTATTAGAGGAGGGGACAGGACCCGTGGGCAGACGGAGATGCTACTGCACCGGGCATGTGAGTAGTGGCTGGTTATATACACAGGAGTTGGGTAGGTGAGGACAATGGGGTGTTCAGAAGGGCTATTGGGGTAAAGAAGACTGTCAGGATATTGAAGGCCTGGTTACTATCAAGACAAGGCCACTTTCCCTCTAATGAGGCACTAACATAAAGACAATTGGAAGTCTCCTGGTGGAATGTTACATTCCCGCTATCAAGTGTCCTTGTTAGTGAGAGTTAGGTTTAGAAGAAATTTAACTTTATTTACTTTCCCTTCTACCTCAGCCTTCTTCAGTTTTTATGGAGGGGAGGGTGACATTAGGGCTTGAGGAATTCAGTTATGTGCCTTTGGAAATTGGGCTATTGATAAGGTAACTTCTTTGTTGTAAATCTCAAGGACATTTGTAAAGCAAGGGAGACTCCTGCCTTGCAGGATTGTGATCACTGAAAGTTGACTTTTTGTTGTCCTTCTTGGGTAGTCAGGGGTGTCTGAGGAATGGGACACATATTACTGAGGGGAGCAGGTGGAGAGGGAGAGGGGTGCAAGGTGCCAGCTTTTGTTTTGTCCTCAGCCAGCCTCCTGATCCCTCATCAATATCAACATACACAATATGTCAGAAAGAGAATTAAGGCTAACAATTATCCAGGCAATAACTAGGTTGGAGAAAGCCTTGGATGACCAAACAGAATTGATTAGGGCCAAGCTAAAAGTGACAAGACAGGATGTTCACAATGTTAGGGCAGAGCTTAAAGCTACAAGGGAGGAGATTCACAAAGCTCTCAATGAGTTCCAATCTAATCTAAATTCTCTTAAACCTAGGGTAACTGACACAGAAGATAGAATTAGTGATCTGGAAGACAAACAGATAGAGAGAAAGGATCAAGAGGAAGCCTGGAACAAACAGCTTAGAAACCAAGAAAACAGAATCAGGGAAATAAATGATGCCATGAAACATTCCAACATCAAAATTATTGGAATCCCTGAAGGGGAGGAGAAAGAAAAAAGTGTAGAAGATATAGTGGAAAAAGTCCTTCATGAAAACTTTCCCAATCTCGCGACTGGAACCAGCTTTCATGTACTAGAGGCTGAACGGTCTCCACCCAAGATTATACATTCCAAAAAAAATCACGACACCTGAGAGTCAAATAGAGGAATAATAATTGTAGGTATAATCTCTTGAATACTGCTAAGGCAAAGAGGCTCCTTACTTACAGAGGAAAGCCCATAAGAATAACGTAAGACCTGTCCACAGAGACCTTACAAGCCAGAAAGGGCCGGCAAGATATATTCAGGGCACTAAATGAGAAGAACATGCAGCCAAGAATACTTTATCCAGCAAGACTGACATCCAAAATGGATGGAGAGATAAAGAGTTTCCAAGACCGGCAAGGCTTAAAAGACTATGCAACCACCAAGCCGACACTGCAGGAAATATTAAGGGGGGTTCTATAAAAGAGGAAAATCCTAAGAATAGAATTGATAGAGACAATCTACAGAAAGAAAGACTTCAAAGGTAACTCGGTGTAAATAAAAACGTATCTATCAATAATCACTCTCAATGTAAATGGCCTAAATGCGCCCATAAAATGCCACAGGGTTGCAGATTGGATAAAACGACAGGGCCCATCCATATATTGTCTACAAGAGAACCATTTTGAACCTAAAGATACACCCAGACTGAAAGTGAAGGGATGGAGAAGCATATTTTATGCCAATGACCCTCAAAAGAAGGCTGTGGTAGTGGTTCTAATATCAGATAAATTAGATTTTAAACTAAAGACTATAGTCAGAGATACAGAAGGACACTACATAATCCTTAAAGGGACTATCCAACAAGATGATCTAACAATTGTAAATATCTATTCCCCCAATATGGGAGCATCCAATTACATAAAAAAAAAACTGTTAATCAAGATAAAGAATCATATTGATATGAATACACTAATTGTAGGAGATCTTAACATGCCTCTATCAGAAATAGACAGATCATCAAAGCAGAAAATCAATAAAGAAACAAGAGCATTGAATGACACATTGGACCAGAAAGACCTCATAGTTATATACAGAACAGTCCACCCTAAAACAACAGAATACTAATTCTTCTCAAATGCACATGGAACCTTCTCCAGATTAGACCACATACTGGGTCACAAACCAGGACTCAACCGATACCAAAAGACTGAGATTATTCCCTGCACATTCTCAGATCACAATGCTTTGAAACTGGAGCTCAATCACAAGGAAAAGTTCCAAAGGAACTCAAACACCTGGAAGCTAAAGGCCACCTTGCTTAAGAATGCCTGGATCAACCAGGAGATCAAAGAAGAACTGAAACAATTCATGGAAACCAATGAGAATGAAGACACTTCAGTGGAAACCTATGGGATACAGCAAAGGCGGTCCTAAGGGGGACATACATAGCCATCCAAGCCTCCCTCAAAAAAATTGAAAAATCCAGAACACAGCAGCTGTCTCTACACCTTAAAGAGCTGGAGAATCAACAACAAATCAATCCAACTCCACACATAAGAAGGGAATTCATCAAGATTAGAGCTGAGATCAATGAGATAGAAACCAAAGATACAGTAGAACATATCAATGAAACTAGAAGTTGGTTTTTGAAAGAATCAATAAGATCTATATGCCACTGGCCACACTAATCCAAAAGAAATGAGAGAAAGCCCAAATTAACAAAATTATGAATGAAAAGGGAGAGATCACAAAATACACCAAGGAATTAGAAACAATCATCAGAAGTTATTATCAACAGTTATATGCCAAAAAGCTTAGCAACATTGATGAAATGGATGCATTCCCGGAAAACTATAAACTCCCAAAATTGAAACAGAAAGAAATCGACAACCTGAACAGACTGATATCTAGAAACGAGATTGAAGCAGTGATCAAAAACCTCCCAAAAAACAAGAGCCCAGGACCTGACGGATTCCCTGGGGAATTCTACGAAAGTTTCAAAGAAAAAATAGCACCTATTCTCCTGAAGCTGTTTCAAGAAATTGAAGCAGAAAGAAAACTTCCTGACTCTTTCTATAAAGCCAGCATTACCCTGATCCCCAAACCAGGCAAAGGCCCTACCAAAAAGGAGAATTTTAGACCAATATCACTGATGGATATGGATGCTAAGATTCTCAACAAGATCCTAGCCAACAGGATCCAACAGCACATTAAAAAGATTATCCACCATGATCAGGTGGGATTCATCCTTGGGCTGCAAGGATGGTTCAAAATTCACAAATCAATCAATGTGATACAACAAATTAATATGAGAAGAGAGAAGAACCACATGGTCCTCTCAATTGATGCAGAAAAAGCATTTGACAAAATCCATCATCCGTTCCTGATTAAAACACTTCAAAGTATAGGGATAGAGGGAACATTCCTGAACCTCATTAAATCTATCTATGAAAGACCCACATGAAATATCGTTCTCAATGGGAAAAAGCTTGCAGCCTTCCCGTTGAGATCAGGAACAAGACAAGGATGCCCACTCTCACCACTCTTGTTCATCATAGTATTAGAAGTCCTAGCAACAGCAATCAGACAACATAGAGAAGTAAAAGGTATACAAATTGGCAATGAAGAAGTCAAACTCTCTCTCGTTGCAGATGACATGATTCTTTATATGAAAAACTCAAAAGACTCCACCCCCAAACTACTAGAACTCATATAGCAATTCAGCAACGTGGCAGGATACAAAGTCAATGTACAGAAATCAGTGGCTTTCTTAAACACTAACAATGAAAATACAGAAAGGAAAATTGGAGAATCGATTCCATTTACTAGAGCACCAAGAACCATAAGATACGGGGATAAACCTAACCAAAGATGTAAAGGATCTGTACTTGAGGAAACACAGAACCATCATGAAAGAAATTGAACAAGACACAAAAAGATGGAAGACGATTCCATGCTCTTGGATCGGAAGAATAAACATTGTTAAAATGTCTTTACTGCCTAGAGCAATCTATACTTTTAATGCCGTTCTGATCAAAATTCCATCAGTATTCTTCAAAGGGCTGGAGCAAATAATCCTAAAATTTGTCTGGAATCAGAAGAGACCCAGAATCGCTAAGGAAATGTTGAAAAACAAAAATAAAACTGGGGGCAGCATGATACCTGATTTCAAGCTTTATTACAAAGCTGTGGTAACCAGGACAGCATGGTACTGACATAAAAACAGACACATAGACCAGTAGAACAGAGTAGAGAGCCCAGATATGGACCCTCAACTCTATGGTCAATTAATCTTCAACAAAACAGGAAAAAATATACAGTGGAAAAAAGACAGTCTCTTCAATAAATGGTGCTGGGAAAACTGGGCAGCTATGTGTAGAAGAATGAAATTCGACCATTCGCTTACACCGTACACAAAGATAAACTCAAAATGAATAAAAGACCTCAATGTGAGACAGGAATCCATCAGAATCCTAGAGGAGAACATAGGCAGTAATCTCTTCTATATCAGCCACAGCAACTTCTTTCAAGGTATGTCTCCAAAAGCAAAGGAAACAAAGCGAAGATGAACTTTTTGGACATTATCAAAATCAAAAGCTTCTACACAGTAAAGGAAACAGTCAAGAAAACAAAGAGGCAACCCACGGAATGGGAGAAGATATTTGCAAATGACAGTATGGAAAAAAGGTTGATATCCAGGATCTATAATGAACTCCTCAAACTCAACACACAGAAGACAGACAATCATATCAAAAATGGGCAGAAGATATGAACAGACACTTCTCCAATCAAGACATACAAATGGCTATCAGACACATGAAAAAATGTTCATCATCACTAACCCTCAGGGTGATTCAAATTAAAACCCCATAAAGATATCACCCTACACCAGCTAGAATGTCTAAAATTAACAAGACAGGAAACAAAATGTGTTGGAAGGGATGTGGAGAAAGCAGAACTCTCTTCCACTGTTGGTGAGAATGCAAGTTGGTGCAGCCTCTTTGGAGAGCAGTGTGGAGATTCCTCAAGAAATTAAAAATAGAACTTCCCTATGACCCTGCCATTGCACTCCTGGGTATTTATCCCAAAGATACAGATGTCGTGTAAAGAAGGGCCATCTGTACCCTAATGTTTATAGCAGCAATGGCCATGGTCACCAAACTATGGGGAGAACCAAGATGCCCTTCAATGGATGGATGGATAAGGAAAATGTGGTCCATATACACTATGGAGTATTATGCCTCCATCAGAAAGGACGAATACCCAACTTTTGTAGCAACATGGACAGGACTGGAAGAGATTATGCTGAGTGAAATAAGTCAAGCAGAGAGAGTCAATTATCATATGGTTTCACTTATTTGTGGAACATAACAAATAGCATGGAGGACATGGTGAGTTAGAGAGGAGAAGGGAGTTGGGGTAAATTGGAAGGGGAGGTGAATCATGAGAGACTATGGACTCTGAAAGACAATCTGAAGGGTTTGAAGTGCGGGGGGGTGGGAGGTTGGGGTACCAGGTGGTGGGTATTATAGAGGCCATGGATTGCATTGAGCTCTGGGTGTGGTGAAAAATAATGAATACTGTTATGATGAAAATAAATAAATTTAATTTTTAAAAAATTAATTTATTTTCAGTGTAATATAATTCATTTTTTCATGCACCACACTCAGTGCTCCATGCAATGTGTGCTCTCTATAATACCCAGCATCTGGCTCCCCCAAACTCCCACCCCACCCCTTCAAAACTCTCAGATTGTTTTTCAGAGTTCAGAGTCTCTCATTGTTCATCTCCCCTTCCAATTTTCCTCAACTCCCTTCTCCTCTCCATCTACCTATGTCCTCCTTGTTATTTGTTATGCACCACAAATAAGTTAAGCCATATGATAATTGACTCTCTTTGCTTCACTTATTTCACTCAGCATAATCTCTTCCAGTCCCGTCCATGTTGCAACAAAAGTCAGGTATTCGTCCTTTCTGATGGAGGCATAATATTCCATAGTGTATATGGGCCACATCATTGTTCTTTTTAATAATTTTTCTTCTCAGTGATATAAAATAGCTTTTAAAGATATTTTATTTCTATATAAATATCTTTAAAAACTATTTTATTATCATAAATATAGAAATAAAATATCTTTAAAAGATATACATATATATAGCTATTTATATATTAATGCAGAATGAGACTTGACTGCAATTCTGCCAGCACTTTGAATGAATGCCTTTACATCTGAAGGTATTAAGGTCACTGTGATATATCTATATCAAAGGGCACTAGTCATCTGTTCACATGAAGAGCTACCTTCAGTCTCAGCGTCCCTACACAGAGGGGAGCCTTACACGTCATTCAAAAGAGCACTTGTCACATCCTTACTGCAGAACTATCTTCCATAGTTCATCTCAGGAGATTATATATATATATATATATATATATATATATATATATATATACTGTAAAAATGTAATTTGCTTAATTTTTTCCATTATCATTCCTCCAGGAAGAGAAACATGACTGATAGCTATCGACAGTGTACATCCAACGTTGAGTTGTAAAGACCGACCATGAACCTATCTTTTTTATTATGTCAGGTGGAAGTGGCAACATTATGGATCACAGAAACAAGACCAGAGTCACTGAGTTCATTCTTCTGGGGTTTCAGAATGAGAAAGAAATAAAAATTCTTCTTTTTTCTGCCTTCCTGCTCATGTACATGACATCTATGATTGGCAACACCATTATCAACCTTTTGGTCTGTATTGACTACTGTCTACATTCACCCATGTATTTTTTTGTAGCCAATCTTTCTTTCCTTGAAGTTGCCATCACCTCCACAGTGGTACCTAAGATGCTAGCTAACACATTTTCCATAACAAGATCAATATCCTCTGTGGGATGTTATACTCAGTCTTTCTTCTACTTCTTTCTGGGACCCACAGAATTCTTCATCCTGGCCGTCATGTCTCTTGACCAATATATTGCTATTTGCAACCCACTGAGGTATACCATCATTATGAATAAACAGACATGCATATTCTTGCTTCTAGGATCTTATGTGGGTGCATTATTGTTAATTTTAGTGCCATCGTTCTTAACTGATCCTCTTCCCTTTTGTGGGCCAAATATAATCCATCACTTTTTTCGTGACAGTGGCCCAGTGCTAGCTGGTGTATGCAGACATCTCTCTGGCTGAGGTGGCTGACTTTATCTCCTCTGCTGTGTTGCTTTTGGGCTCTTTGCTCCTGACAGGAGTGTCTTACTTGTACATTATTGTTACTATCCTTAGAATTCCCTCTGCCCAGGGACGACAGAAAGCTTTCTCCACCTGTGTTTCACATATCACTGTAGTGACACTTTATTACGGAAGCTCCATCTTTATCTATGTCTGCCCAAAAAAGGAAAATGTGATGGATGTTAACAAATTTGCCACAGTGCTGAACACCATTGTAACACCAATGCAGAACACTTTCATCTACATCTTTTAAAATGAGAAAGTCAAATAATCCCTGAGTGATGCCTTCAAAAAATGTGTAGGGATGGTGACAAATTCAAGAGCTTTAAGATCTGAAAAATAATACCTCTGCAACAAAGATATCTTCATATGGCAAAAAAAAATGATTTTGTCATGTAACTAAAAGTTACTATTCTGGCAAAAGGAAGAAACTCAGGTGAACATAGATAACTTCTTAGCCATATCCAGGTTTACTGAAGGGTAATGCACATAGATCTGAAAATGTGTACATGCATTTGTAATATATACACACATATTGATAGGCAGACTGATTATGTAAGTAATTATCATTGTTTCCATTTGTTTTTGTAACTCCAGAGTTTTAAAAATAAAATACTAGGGGTACCTGGGTGGCTCAGTCAGTTAAGTGTCTGCCTTCAGCTCAGGTCATGATTCAAGGGTCCTGGGATCAATTTCCACATCTGCTCCTTGCTCAGCAGGGAGCTTTTACCACTGCCATCCACTCCTCCTACTTGAGAGCTTGTTCTCTCCCCCTCTCTCTCTTACTTTTACTGACAAAAAATAAATAAAATGTTGAAAAATACATAAAATTCTTGTAGAATCTAGTGGTTTGTATTCAAACTGAGCTAGTATTAGGTGTTTCTGCCTTTAGTATGTTCTTAGCATTATTACACAGTAGGAAATTACATTAGCTAATGAATTTGGACATAAGATACTTTATAATAAGGTGTTTTTTTTAAAGATTTTATTTATTCATTTGACACAGAGAGATCACAAGTAGGCAGAGAGGCAGGCAGAGAGAGAGAGAGGAGGAAGCAGGCTCCCCGCGGAGCAGAGAACCCGATGCGGGACTTGATCCCAGGACCCTGAGATCATGACCTGAGCCGAAGGCAGCGGCTTAACCCACTGAGCCACCCAGGCGCCCAATATAATAAGGTGTTTTTAAAAAGTTACTAATAATAATGATCTTGGAATAACATAGGTTGCATTATTTTTTCACTATTTGAAAGGACAGTTAAAATATCTTACTTAGTTATAAGTAAAGAAATAACTACAGATTAAGTGGTTAGACTAATGTAAGCTGTGATCCATCATTGTTGCTAGGAATTCTATATTTCACAGAAACTATTTTTTTTCATGAGAAACAAGTAATTTCAAAAATATTCTGTCAGTTCACTTTTCTTTTTCTATTCCTAATGTTCTCCATGTTATTCCTTATGCTCCACAAGTAAGTGAAACCATACGATAATTGACTTTCCTTTTTTGACTCATTTCACTCAGGATAATCACTTCCAGTCCCATCCAAGATGATACAAAGGTTGGGTATTCATCCCTGATGGAGGTGCAATATTCCATTGTATATGTGCAGCACATCTTCTTTATCCATTCATCCGTTGAGGGGCATCTTGGCTCTTTCCACAGTTTGGCGACCGTGGTCATTGCTGCTATGAATATTGAGGGTACAGATGGCCCTTCTTTTCACTACATCTGTATCTTTGGGGTAAATACAATGGCAGGGTCATATTGTAGCTCTTCTTTTAATATCTCAAGGAATCTCAACATCGTTTTCCAAAGCGTCTGCACCAACTTGCATTCCCACCAACAGTGTAAGAGGGTTCCCATTTCTCCACACCCTCTCCAACACTTGTTTACTGTCTTGTTAATTCTGGCCATTCTACCTGGTGTAAGGTGCTATCTCAATGTGGTTTTGATTTGAATCTCCCTGATGGCTAATGATGCTGAGCATTTTTTCATGTTTCTGTTAGCCATTTGTACGTCTTCTTGGGAGAAATGTCTGTTCATGTCTTCTGCCCAGTTTTTGATGGGATTAACTGTTTTGTGTGTGTTGAGTTTGAGGGGTTCTTTATAGATCTTGGATATCAGACCTTTGTCTATAGTGTCACTTGTGAATATCTTCTCCCATTCTGTGGGCTGCCTCTTTGTATTGTTGACTGTTTCCTTTGCTGTGAAGAAGCTTTTTATCTTGGGGCGCCTGGGTGGCTCAGTGGGTTAAGCCGCTGCCTTCGGCTCAGGTCATGATCTCAGGGTCCTGGGATCGAGTCCCACATCGGGCTCTCTGCTTAGCGGGGAGCCTGCTTCCTTCTCTCTCTCTGCCTGCCTCTCTGCCTACTTGTGATCTCTGTCAAATAAATAAATAAAATCTTTTTTTTTTTAAAAAAGAAGCTTTTTATCTTGATCAAGTCCCAAAAGTTCACTTTTGTTTTTGTTTCCCTTGCCCTTAGAGACATGTCTTGAAAGAAATCAGAGTGGCCAATTTCAAACAGGTCGCTGCCTATGTTCTCTTTTAGGATTTTGATAGATTCCTGCCTCACATTGAGGTCTTTTATACATTTTGTGTTTATCTTTGTGTATGGTGTAAGAGAATGGTCTAGTTTCCTTCTATACAAATTGGAGGGGAAGAAAAACCATGAGAAACAGTGAACTCTCAGAAACAAACTGAGGGATTTGGAGTGGGGTTGGGGGATGGGTGAGCCTGACAGTGGGTATTATGGAGGGCACATATTGCATGGAGCACTGGGTGTGGTGCATAAACAATGAATTTTGCAATGCTGAAAAAAATAAAATTATTTAAAAAATACTCCATGGTGTAAGAAAGTTTTTTTTTTAATACACAAATCACAAAGTTACTATTCTCATGTACAATAGTATTTTTTGACCATTAAATACTCAGTGAATGTTCCAAGCATGACTTTAGTCTTGCTTGAAGCAACAGATACAAATAGCTATTCCTAACAAGTCTTCTAGGGCATGCCTGGAGCCCATTCACAGTGTTGAAAACATTATGGGCCAGCAGAAGGATACTTAGAAATTTCACCCATACAGTGCCATTGAAGTTATTATCATTTTACTTTATTGTATTGTCATCAGTAAAACCTGGAAATATAATTAGTGATTTCTGAAAGGGAGCATAACATTTCTGAAGAAAAACTCGACAGTCAACTTGATAATTGGAAGGGTGACCAGTATGAGATGTTCCTAGAAACAAATCACTCCTTTTCCACCATAAACCTGATAAAAGGTAGACTCATATTCCCTGTATACTGGAACTCCTGGGCCCTCCCACACTAAATGATACCTTCTCTTTCTTTTGAACATGTATTTCCCTCCCTGTTGCAATTGGCTGGTGATTTTCATTTCATAGAAGACAGATTTTTCAGAGGAGGACATTCATGGTGACTGTGTTCTTCATTTGTGTTCCACTCTTGGCTAAAAAAAGTTTCAATCAGGTATATATCAGTAAGTTTCAACTGAAACAGTATATTTTAAAATCTCTCATATGCATTTCAATCTGTAAATATCCTCTCTAATTATAAACTTTTGTTTCACTCATCGTTGTATGTAACAATACTCTGGGAAGACTTTACAAATGCTCAGAAATGAAAGAAAAGGTTACACATTTCAATTTATATGTTCTATTTCCCCAAACAGCCAACTAAAGCATGCCAAATAAAATAATTGTAGAACTTCTTCAAGTTTTAAGTAAAGTATAAAAATATATGTGTAAATAATCATACAAAAATATCTACATGAACATACATGCAAATTAAACATGATGGTTATATTTGTCAAAAAAATCCCACAAAAGATCATTTATAAAATGTTACTGTCATTAATTATTTATTCATCACTATCCCCTTTTTCATTATGGGCATTTACCTAGATTGCCTTCCTTACTGTGTTTTGTTGATGTCTGTGTATTATCTTTGTACAGGGCAGAACTAGAAATACATATTAAATGAAACAATGATCAAAAATCTGAATTCCATTAAACTCTTGCTTCTACTGCTTTTGGGACATTTAATAGCTTCCTTTGCTTCATCATCTTTACATTAGTCATTTGAACAAAATATTTCCAAGATCTCTTACAGATATAAATTGTGCAAAATTTATGTGCCATTAGTGCAAAATTCAGTGCCATTAAGCACATTCACATCACTGTACAATCATGACAGCTGTCCATCTTCAGAGCATTTTCATCATCTCAAATTGAAGCTCTATACTCACCTAAATAATTGCCCAGACTTACTGAGTTTCTCAGTACTGAGCTTGATTCTGCTATACCACATGTACTCCATAGATTCTTGAATATAAAAACCATTGCTGACATAACTCAAATGCGAGAGAAGTACTGTTAGCCTATTTTGTTTTACCTGCATCCTGTACCAATCATCACAGTGAAACTATTAGTACTTTTCACACTTCAGGATGTCAAAGGTTGCCACCAACCTACCATCTTACAAGAACGGGATCTTTGGACATGGCTGGTGAGTCATCAAGCTTCAACATGCTATTTTGAGTAGATGATTACCAATAACCCTTTTTGGAAAGGGGAGCTAGGTCCAGGAGAGGACTCTTGGTTGGAGCCATTAGAAAGCATGCATTCTAGGGTTACTCCATCAGTGAGACAAAGTAGTTGGTACATCAATTCCTACTAGTCATTGATGGACAGCTGGGCACAGAATATATTAGATCTTTGGTACTTCTAGTCTGCTACACAATTGGGTTCATGAGGCCAGTAAGCACTCAGTCATGACGTAAAAACATATGAATGAAAGTGAGCTTACATACACTGAGTGCTAAGAACACGGGGACATAAGTGCTTCTTCAATGGTGCCTCCTATTTCCTATAACAGTGATATATGTTGAAAAAGTAGTTTATACATTTTTAAAAATAAGCCACCTGTTTCTCATTTGTACTCTCACAAACACCCAAAGAAACAGGAATTATCATTTAGATCTAATTTCTCAAAGGGCAAAAGACAGAATGCTTCTTCATCTCATTATAGTAGGCTAACATATCCTTATGATCAAAACCACATAAGGATAGTTCAATAAGAGAATATTACGGAATAATTGCACTCATCAACAGGGAGGTAAACATTATATGGTAATTCTACAAAATTAAACACTGAATCATGTAAAAAGACCACAAGTGTAATGTAGATGGCTATAAAGGATAAATATAATTTGGTTTAGTGTTTAATTAGGATGTAATTCATCACTTTAACATGAAAGGAGAAAATTATAGCATTATCTTAAAAAAGGATAAAATCAATCAGTATATTTCAATCACCTTTTACTTCAAAGTGTCTTTAAAATAGTGAAAAAAAAAGTACATTCCTTAGTTTGTTATATTCAGTGATTAATTGAGGACTACAACTGTAAACCCACTACTGCCATTCCTATCTCATTTTCCTCCTGGCTTCCTGACCTCTTTCTTCCAACCCCATTCCTGGGCTGCCTATGGCAATGACAGAAACACAGAAGCAGGCAAGGTCACTGGCACAAGTGCTTTTCAACACTGATTGTACCATGTTCTCTGACTTCCCCTTGGTCAAGTAAGCCCACCTGGCTTCCCTTCCCAGGGAAGGTAATTCCACCCCGCCAGTTGACAAAAGGTGCTATTACAAAACATGAAAAAAGGCAAGAGCATGAATGTTAATGTAATCTGCCCCTGGTGGGTAAATCAATACTAATCCCTTCTGAGCTGAAAGGAATTAACTTCCTGACAATAGGGAAGATGACAAATGAAAAAAAAAAAATTTGATGACAGCAAAACTTTGGGGAGACAGAAGATAGATAGCAGTAAAAATTGCTTGTTGCAATTCTTATTTACATTTTTTTTTCATTCACATATTCAATGCTAATCTTTCTTCCAGGGTGCCTCAAAACAATAATGGTGATTTATGGATTAAAATTATTCCATACTCTTCAATTGGGTTGTTTTTAGCATAAATGATAACTTCTAATCATTGTTAGACCCTTAAGTTTTAGCCATGCAACACTCTGGAACTTAGTTAACACTCTTTTTATTCCAAATACCACGTTCTTAATTAATCTAGTTATGACATATGGAGTACATTTCACTTTTAGAAAAGCATTAATGGAACATTAAAAAAAGGTAAAACAGCCTCTTTGGAGAACAGTGTGGCGATTCCTCAAGAAATTAAAAATAGAACTTCCCTATGACCCTGCCATTGCACTCCTGGGTATTTGCCCCAAAGATACAGATGTCGTGAAAAGAAGGGCCATCTGTACCACAAAGTTTATAGCAACAATGGCCACGGTCGCCAAACTGTGGAAAGAACCAAGATGCCCTTCAATGGACGAATGGATAAGGAAAATGTGGTCCATATACACTATGGAGTATTATGCCTCCATCAGAAAGGACGAATACCCAATATTTGTAGCAACATGGACGGGACTGGAAGAGATTATGCTGAGTGAAATAAGTCAAGCAGAGAGAGTCAAGTATCATATGGTTTCACTTATTTGTGAAGCATAACAAAAAGCATGGAGGACATGGGGAGTTAGAGAGAATGGGGTTTGTGTAAATTGGAAGGGGAGGTGAATCATGAGAGACTATGGACTCTGAAAAACAATCTGAGGGGTTTGAAGTGAAGGGGGGGTGGGAGGTTGGGGTACCAGGAGGTGGGTATTATAGAGGGCACAGATTGCATGGAGCACTGGGTGTGGTGAAAGAATAATGAATACTGTTATGCTGAAAATAAATAAAAAATAAATAAAAATAAATAAGCCAGAAAAAAATGTAAAACAAAAATTACCAACATCAGACTTTAAGAAAAAAAGTATGATATTCCTGAAGATCCTGCAGGTATCGAAAAGATAAGATGGAACATCATAAAGATATTATGTCACTAAAACCATCAATTAAGATGAAATGGATAATCCCCTTGCAAAGTACAGTTCATTAGCAATTGTTCAATAAAAATAATTAATTTATTTTATATCTTTAAAAAAATGTCCAAGAGAAAAATTCACATCTTCATGGCTTCCCATATAAGCTCTTATGAATATTTAGGAAATAATATTAAAATTACACACGCTATTTTCATAAAATAGAAGAAAGAACTTCTTCCAATTCCTTTTATGATCTCCACAATTCAAATAACAACAACCACCACAACAGTAATAATAATAATAGTAGACAAGGACATTACAGATAAAAATCAAAAGCAAATATTTATGAAGACTTCATAAAGGCAAAGTTAAATGTCTTTGTAGAGATGATGTTATTAAAATATTAGCAAAGGTTATCAACCTTTTTATTAAAATGATGATATATCACGGATTACTGGGTTTTACTACAGGAATGCAATGTTGCTTACAGCTTCAAAAATCAACCAATTAAGGGTGCAAGCATTATGGAAAATGGTAGAGATTTCTTAGAAAGTTAAAAAGAGGTCTAGCATGATCCAGAATTTCCACTTCTGGGTATTTATTTGAAGAAAACAAAATACACTATTTCAAGAAGATGTGTCCACTTTTATGTTCATTGACACATTATTTACAATATCCAAGATATGGAAACAAGTTAAGTATCTATTGATGGATGAATGTATAAATTAGATGTTTTATATGTAATTATAATATAATTTAAAATATCTGATAATGGGTAAACATACATAATATATAAGGAATTTACAGAACTCAACACCCCAAAACCAAATAACCAGTTTAAAAAAAATGGGAGAAGATATGAATAGACTTCTTTTCTTTTTCCAAAGAAGACCTACAGATGCCAGAAAGCACATCAAGACATGTTTAATATCATGCATCATTATAGAAATACAAATTAAAATTATACTTAGATATTACCTCACACTTGTCAGAATATCTAGAATTAACAACTGTTCTAAATGGATGGATGTCTCTCTGATATGTGTTGCATAATCAACCACCTGGACCTGCACATACACAGGTAAGCTAAGGAATGTTTTTCCTGAAACTTGTGCTAGATTAATAACCTTGGGAACTTGGTTATTTGAAAGATAGTATCTGACCTCCAGGTGAGAAGAGACCCCTTTTTTATTTCTGGACACCAAGAGCTGTAAATCTTGCCTCACATCCCCTTAAACTCCAGGCTGGGCTAGCGTCCCAGAATGGAAACCAGGAGTGGAGACAGACACACATAACTAGGCTCTTTGACAATGTAAAAACAGGATGCTGTAGAAATGCTTCTCACTCCAAACTGCATGTAAGTGAACAAGTGTTTAACTTCAAACCCTGTCATTTGTCCTGTAAATGGGGATGGTGAACTGGAAGTCTCCCCTGAGGGGAGGATGCTCTGCCTAGACCTCCCAGTCAGGACTCCAGCTAGGCTCTCTCCACAGGGCTTCCCCAGCTAATGAAGTTGGATGTTTTAAGTACCTGATTTGATCTAATTTTATATTATCTTGTTCACTGCTTGCTATTGCCTGACTTATGTGTAGATTTCTCTTTTGTTATCTTTGCTTCTAGTAGGTTTCTTTTTATAATATCAATAACGTGGCTTTTCCCCCTTTCAGACCAAAAACATGGCTGTCGTGAATCATTTTTCCAGATCAACAAAAAAATAAACAACAAATGTTGGTGAGGATGCAGAGAAAGGGGAATCCCCTTACATTGTTGGTGGGAATGAAAACTGGCAGAACCACTCTGGGAAACAGTACAGAAGTTCCTGAAAAAAGAAGTAGAACCATGCTATTATTTAGCAATTGTACTACTAAGTATATATCCAAAGAACACCAAAAATATTGATTCAAAGGGATTTATGCACCTGGGTGTTTATAACACCCAAATTACAGAAAGAACCCAAATGGCTATGGATCCATTAGTAGATACAGAACTGGTACAGGGGCACCTGGATGGCTCAGTTGTGAAGCGTCTGCTTTCAGCTCAGGTTGTGATCCCATGGTCTCAGGATCAAGCCCACATGGGGCTCCCCACTCAGCAGAAGCCTGCTTCTCCCTCTCCCACTCCCCCTGCTTGTGTTCCCTCTCTTGCTGTGTCTCTCTCTGTCAGATAAATAAATAAAACCTTAAAAAAACTAAATAAAAGTGGTATATATGTAGTGGAATATTGCTCAACCATCAAAAATAATGAAATCTTAACATTTGCAATGAGGCGTATGAAGCTAGGGAGTAGTATGTTAAGTGAAATGTCAGTCAGAGAAAGAAAAATACTATATGATTTCACTCATATGCGGCATTTGAAAAACAAACCAGTTGAACATAGGGGAAAAAGACAAAAATGAAAGGCAGAGGGGAGACAAGATGGCGGGGAAGTAGGAGGAGGAGCCCGTTCAACCTGCACCCTAAAGTGAGCTGATTACCTTCCAAAGATCTCCAATCACCCACGAAATCAGCCAGAGATCAGAATTATACACGTCTGGATCTCTACTGGAGCAGAAGACGCCAGTGGGCAGGTAAAGCAGAGTGAGAAAGTCGGACTAATATCTGAAGATAAACAAAAAGGGGAGGGAACCACCAGAGGAGACCCATTGGAAAGTAATAACCCAATACGAGAGTGCCCTGCGCCTGGGGACCAGCATTAACTTGGGAGTCTGGTAGAAAGCAATCAAAAAAGAGCAAAGGATCACGGGGGGTCGAAATTGTGGGAATCTGGGTGTTAGGGTCAGGGCTTAAGTCCCCAGACCCATGGCAGCCACTCCGGCGCAGAGCCAGAGAGAGTGCTGCAGAGAAACCAGGTCTCAGTCCCTGAACCACCAGCACTCCTAAGAGTGCATGACGCCCAGCTCCCTTGAGGGGCTGGGAGCTTCGCCAGGCAACAGAAGCACAGCCTTTTTGCAGTCCCCCACGCAAGTGCCCTGCTGTGCCACCAGAGTCTGAGTAGTGCCCCGAGCCCTCCCCTGAGAGAGGTGCACACAAATGTCAGCCCAGTGCTCTCGGACCCTGAAAGATCAGGCACTCCCAGCCCAAGCCAGCAGGAAATCTCAGTGTGTGATCACAGCTTGGAATTTCTCTGGCAGTATGGAGCTACCCAGACAGCCGCCACTGCCTAGGTTTTGGGTACAAGCAAAAAATCCTGAGTCCCCGGGGACCGCAACTGGGAACCTGCTCTGCAGGCGGCCAAGGGGGGATTTATATGGGCTCTGCAGCCAGACTGAGGCTTCTCTCTGAGAGGGGCATCAGGGTGCAGTTTGCTTTCCTCTAAACCTACAAAAACCATCAAAAGCGGTCAAGGCAAGAGAGAAAAACAAAAGTGAACGAATATAAAAACCTCCAGAGAACAAAAGCCTGAAAAAAACCAGTTTCCTCAGAGCCCACCCCCTTGAGGGGGGCAGGAGGACTTAGCTGAGAGAACTTCAGGGACAGAAAACTAACATGGCAGGCCCCTCCCCCAGAAAACCAACCAGGAAAGGAAAAAAAAAAAAGGTGACAAGAGAACAACCACCACTACTTCATAGGACAATTTTTATTATTAATTCAATCCCACTATTCTGGCTCTTTTTTTTATATAGTTAATGTTTTATTATTATATAGATAATTTTTTAACCTATTTACCGTCACAGTGAGAGGTCCAGTACATCAAATTCCATAATAACCTTCTAACCTGAACTTTTTGATACGTACACCTGTGTTTTCCTTTTGCATTTCTATTTTTTTAATTTCTTTTTTTTTTAATTTTAGTTTAGTTTAGTTTATTCCTTTTTTTAATTTTTATTTTCTCATATTCATATAGAATTAAACTTCAAGGTAATCCCCTTTCCCCAATCAATGCCACCCCTATAGGTAAACCAATTCCTAATCCCCCCTTATCTTAGGAAAGTTGAGTCCTTTAACAAAGATATCAAGATACATTCAGGAAGAATCAAAACAACCTTCCTCACCCACTCTGAGAATTTATAAATACTCTCCCATCTTTATCTTCCACCAGTATTTCTGTGTTTTTGTGTTTGTCCCGATAGTATATAAATATAAACTCAGGGTTCTTTTTGACGAGGTTCTTCCTTTACTTGCATATGCAAGTAAAGGAATATATAATATATATATATATATATGTATATATATATATATATATATACATATATATGTATATATGTATATATATATATAAAATTTGTTGTTCTCTTGTCTTATACTTTCATCAGTCTTTTTGTTTGTCTGTGTCTGTTTGTATACTTCATAAATCTTACCTTGGGGCCCATTTGGGCTAAACCTTGTCTTTTATCTCACCTTTCTTTCCTGTCTCTCTCCCTCTCTCTTTGTTTTTTCTTTTCCTTTTCTTTTTCCTCTCATTTGCGTGGGGAACCCTGATTGCTCAGAGGCATTCCAGGGTGCACCTTGACTGCACCACAGTCTATACACCCAGCTACACCCATTCAGCCATCTCTCACCAAAATGACTAGGAGGAGGAATGCCCAACAGAAGAGAAATACAGATGATGGACCTTCTGCAACAGAGCTAATTGCTATCAACATAGACAATATGTTGGAAAGAGAATTCAGGCTAACAATTATCCAAGCAATAGCTAGGTTGTAGAAAGCCATGGGTGATCAAACGGAATTGATTAGGGCCGAACTGAAAACAGCCAGAGATCATGTTTTAAATATTAGGGAAGAGCTGAAAGCTACCAGGGATGGGTTTCACAATGCTCTCAAGGAGTTCCAATCTCATCTAAA
Source organism: Mustela erminea (assembly GCF_009829155.1). NCBI lineage: Eukaryota > Metazoa > Chordata > Mammalia > Carnivora > Mustelidae > Mustela > Mustela erminea. The sequence continues at coordinate 3,042,777 of NC_045616.1, forward strand.
TTCTCTCAATGCTGAAGTAACTGAGACAGAAGATAGAATTAGTGATCTGGAGGACAAACAGATAGAGAGAAAGGATCAGGAGGAAGCCTGGAACAAACAGCTTAGAAGCCACGAAAACAGAATCAGGGAAATAAATGATGCCATGAAATGTTCCAACGTCAGAATTATTGGAATCCATGAAGGGGAGGAGAAAGAAAGAAGTCTAGAAGATATAGTGGAACAAGTTCTTCATGAAAATATTCCAAATCTCGTGAATGAAACCAGCGTTCATGTACTAGAGGCTGAAAGTTTTCCCCCCAAGATTACAGATTCTCGAGAGTCCTCAAGACACCTAATAGTAAGAATGAAGAATTATAATTGTAGGCAGAACCTCTTGAAAGAGGCTAGGACAAAGAAGATCCTTATGTACAGAGAAAAGCCCATCAGAATAATGTCAGACCTGTCCACAGAGACCTGGCAAGCCAGAAAGGGCTGGCAAGATATATTCAGGGCACTGAATGAGAAGAACATACAGCCAAGAATACTTTATCCATCAATACTGACATTCAAAATGGATAGAGAGATAAAGATTTTCCAGGACCGGTAAGGCTTAAAGGACTATGCAACCACCAAGCTGATACGCAAGAAATATTTAGGAGGTTTCTTTAAAGGAGGAAAAATCCCAAGAATAGAACTGAACAGAAAATCTACAGAAAGAAAGACTTCAAACGTAACACGATATCAATAAAAACATATCTATCAATAATCACCCTCAATGTGAATGGCCTAAATGCGCCCATAAAATGGCATAGGGTTGCAGACAGGATAAAACGACAGGATCCATCCATGTGTTGTCTACAAGAGACCCATTTTGAACCTAAAGATACACCCAGACTGAAAATGGAGGGATAGAGAAGCATCTTTCATGCCAATGGGCCTCAAAAAAAAAAAGGCTGGGGTAGCGATTCTCATATCAGACAAATTAGATTTTAAACTAAAGACTGTAGTCAGAGATCCAGAAGGACACTACATCATTATTAAAGGGACTATCCACCAAGATGATCTAACAATTGTAAATAGGTATGCTCCCAATATGGGAGCAGCCAATTACATAAGAAAACTTTTAATCAAGATAAAGAGTCATTTTGATATGAATACACTAACCGTTGGAGATCTTAACATGCCTCTCTCAGAAATAGACAGATCATTGAAGAAGAAACTCAATAAAGAAACACGAGCATTTTGTTAATTTTGGCCATTCTAACTGGTGTAAGGTGATATCTCAACGTGGTTTTAATTTGAATCTCCCTGAGGGTTAATGATGATGAACATTTTTTCATGTGTCTGATAGCCATTTGTATGTCTTGATAGGAGAAGTGTCTGTTCATATCTTCTTACCATTTTTTGATATGTTTGCCTGTTTCTTGTGTGTTGAGATTGAGGAGTTTATTATAGATCCTGGATATCAACCTTTTGTTTGTACTGTCATTTGCAAATATCTTTTCCCATTCCGTGAATTGCCTCTTTGTTTTCTTGACTGTTTCCTTGGCTGTGAAGAAGCTTTTGATTTTGATGAAGTCACAAAAGTTTATTTTCGTTTTTGTTTCCTTTTCCTTTGGAGACATATCTTGAAAGAAGTTGCTGTGGCTGATATCAAAGAGATCACTGCCTATGTTCTCCTCTAGGATTCTGATGGATTCCTGTCTCACGTTGAGGTCTTTTATCCATTTTGAGTTTATCCTTGTGTATGGTGTAAGAGAACGGTCGAGTTTCATTCTTCTACATATAGCTGTCCAGTTTTCCCAGCACCGTTTATTGAAGAGACTATCTTTTTGCCACTGTATATTTTTTCCTGTTTTGCCAAGATTAATTGCCCATAGAGTTGAGGGTTCATATCTGGGCTCTCTACTCTGTTCCACTGGTATATGTGTCTGTTTTTATGCCAGTACCATGCTGTCTTGGTGATCACAGCTTTGTAATAAAGCTTGAAATCAGGTAACGTGATGCCCCCAGATTTATTTTTGTTTTTCAACACTTCCTTAGTGATTTGGGGTCTCTTCTGATTCCATACAAATTTTAAGATTATTTGCTCCAGCTCTTTGAAGAATACCGGTGGAATTTTTATCGGAATAGCATTAAAAGTATAGATTGCTCTAGGCAGTATAGACATTTTAACAATGTTTATTCTTCTGATCCAAGAGCATGGAATGGTCTTCCATCTTTCTGTGTCTTCTTCAATTTCTTTCATGAGTGTTCTGTAGTTCCTCGAGTACAGATCCTTTATCTCTTTGGTTAGGTTTATTCCCAGGTATCTTATGGTTCTTGGTCCTATAGTAAATGGAATCGATTCTCTAATTTCCCTTTCTGTATTTTCACTGTTAGTGTATAAGAAAGCCATTGATTTCTGCACAATGACTTTGTATCCTGCCACATTGCTGAATTGCTGTATGAGTTCTAATAGTTTGGGGGTGGAATCTTTTGGGTTTTCCATATAAAGAATCATGTCATCTGTGAAGAGAGAGAGTTTGACTTCTTCATTACCAAATTGCACACCTTTTATTTCTCTTTGTTGACTGATTGCTGTTGCTAGGACTTCTAATACTATGTTAAACAAGAGTGCTGAAAGTGGACATCCTTGTCTTGTTCCTGATCTCAACGGGAAGGCTGCACACTTCTCCAAACAAGACATACAAATGGCTATCAGACACATGAAAAAATGTTCATCATCATTAGCCCTCAGGGAGATTCAAATTAAAACCACATTGAAATATCACCTTACACCAGTTAAAATGGCCAAAATTAACCTAACAGGAAATAACATGTGTTGGAGAGGATGTGGAGAAAGGGGAACCCTCTTACACTGTTGGTGGGAATGCAAGTTGGTGCAACCTCTTTTGAGAACAGTGTGGAGATTCCTCAAGAAATTAAAAATAGAACTTCCCTATGATCCTGTGATTGCACTCCTTGGTATTTACTCCAAAGATACAGATGTCATGAAAAGAAGGGCCATCTGTACCCCAATGTTTATAGCAGCAATGGCCACGGTCGCCAAACTATGGAAAGAACCAATATGCCCTTCAAGGGACGAATGGATAAGAAAGATGTGGTCCATGTACACTATGGAGTCTTATGCCTCCATCAGAAAGGATGAATACCCAACTTTTGTAGGAAACAGACACCACGTGTTGTCCGTGGCGCGCTGGTGGCTTAGGGACCAAGACCTTGTTTCTCCGCCGCACTCTCTCTGCCTCAGCACCAGAGGAGTCTGTCCTGGGACCAGAGACTTAAGCCCCTGTCCCTAGCTGCCCCGATTCCCACAATTCCCCCCGTGATCCTTTGCTCTTTTGGAGTGTTTTCAACCAGTCTCCAAGTTAATGCTGGTCCCCAGATGCAGGGCACTTTCACTCATATTGCGGTATTACTTTCCAACCGGTTGCCTCTGGTGGCTCTCTCCCCCTTTTGTTTATCTTCCGATTCCAGTCCGCCATTCCCACTCTGTTTTACCTTCCCACTGGTGTCTTCTCCCCCTGTAGAGATGCAGACGTGTATAATTCTGATCACAGGCTGATTTCATGGGTGATTGAGGTTCTTTGGTAGGTAATCAGCTCATTTTGGGGTACAAGTTGAAAAGGCGTCTCCTCCTACTTCCCTGCCATCTTGTCCCCTGAAAATAAATTTTAAAAATCCACAAAAACAAACAATGGCAATGACAAAACTATACATGATCAGTAATAGGTTCCTGACTCCTGAGTTACAGGTTCTAACCTCTGTTACAGTTAAACTGACCACCAAGGAAGGTGAAGTGAGTCTCATGTAATCTCTCTATAGGATGACATTTCATTGTGAATAAGATGTTCAGAGGTCTTTTAAGAAAAAGAAATAGAAACAAACATATGATTTTATAAGTATGGATTAAATTTATCTTGGAATTCAAACATAGAAAACATTAGGGAAGAAGGGAAAAATAATTGATTTTTTGAATTTGACTAAGAGAAGCAGCAAAGCCTAATTTTGTACAGTTCATACCACAAATCAAAAATAAAAAGTACAGAGAAAACAGCACTATTCTTGGAGAGGAGCTTTTTTTTAATGTTCTTTTTATTAATTTTGGCTTTTTTGGTTAAATAAAAGTTTGAATTAAGGAGTGATTTCAAATTTCAGATTACAAGAAACACGGTGTTGGAAAGTTAATTAATTATTATTTTTTTGGTATACTTATGACTTTATTGTTGGGGCAAACATTTTGATAAATTTGAAAAATCCTCCGCTATGTGAATTTAAATAGGAATGTCTTCTGTACTCTTCAATAGATGTGATGGATGAATATTGTAGAGATTAGCTAAAATTTATAACATCCAAGTGTCAATGTTGGAAATCAGACAAGATTTTTGTGTCTTTTATTTGTTTGGTCATTTTTTTTTTCTGTCCCCAAATATTTATTTATTATTTCACTAAGTTTTATTCTTATTTATTTACTTCACAATGAGGAAGCAAGTGAGAATTTATTCAGATAAATTTCTGAATTATGTGTATTTTTCACTTTATGATAGAAAAGAAAGAATTGGATCAAAGTTGGGATTTTATACTGTGACTTTTTATAATGACTATTCCTAATATAATAACACATATTCAGTAGTTTAGTTAGTAGGAACTAAATTTCTTAATGTGGTCAAATAGTAAGGGCTACAGTTTACTTTCCTATAATCACAGACAGGAAAGGAAATATTGATGGATTTGGTGGAAAATAAAAAAGAAGTAACTGTGGAGTAAGGTGTTTTATTTGAGAGTTTTCCTGTGATCTGCTAAATAATTGGTTTGATAATGGGCAATTAATGGATGCCTTGAGAGCACTAGTAATATAAGACAAACACTAAAGTCCCAAATTGGGACAATAACAATCCTTTCAGTCAATTCCAAACTCTTGCATATGGTTATCAGTAAGTGAAAAATGGAGGGGAAAGAAAGACCATCACTTGAAAGAAGAGAATATTGTTAGTTCTTTGCTTATCTGCTGAAGTGTACCTCAGAATTTTTATGAACATGCAAGTGCATGGTTTCAGAGTATTCCTCCTTTATAACTTCTTGGTTTGGGTATCATCCATGATTGGAATCATTTTTATGGAGTGCATTCTCCTGACAGTCTGAGAATGTTAAGAAACTAGGCACAGGAATATAAGACTATGGCTATAGGACACTGTATAAGACTCCATGTAGGAATGAATGATTCAATACTATGGTGTGCCAATGATCACATGTATAGATTATTATAATATGAAAACAGGAGGGAAGCCTGAATTCATTATTTCTGCTTCTCTAGGGACAGAGCTTCTACTGAAACAACACTCCAGAGAATAATTTATAACAATTCTAATTAAAAGTTTCTTGAATTAGAAAAGAACTTGTAAATACAACTTCTATATAAATTGAGCCTAAAAAATAAAAAAGAAATCAGCAAAATTATTGCAGATGCTATTGACAGGAATCAGTCCTTTAATTGCAGTATAATGTCATGGGATGTGTTTTCATCTTCTTCATCATCATCATCATCATCATCTTCATCCTCATCACCATCACCACCATATACATTTATTTAATACTCACGTTGTATTAGGGATTCTTCTAAAAAGTGCAGTTTTTTATAACTTTACAGAAACCATAGGAGATAGATCATTACTGATATCAAACTGATTACTGATTATCAAACTGAATTGTGGTAACTACTTCATACATTTAATAAACATATTTAAATATGTAAGAAAATTATAAAATATAAGTATAATATAATATAGTATATAAATATAATATATTTAAATATAATATAATATAAATGTAAATATGAATTTATCTAATATATTTTTCAAAAAATATATTAGCAACCCTTATTGACTGATACATACTTTGATTCACTGAATAAACACATCTAATCTATACTATCAGAGGCACATAAACTAGTCAAGAATGAAAAATACATACATACAAAATAAAGTTGCATACCTTTATGTAGTAAATAAAAATATAATTTGGACAAAAAACAATTGAATGTATAGAAATACAACTGATTTCTGTACATTGATTTACATCCTGACATTTTACTGAATTCCTGTATGAGTTCTCTCAGTTTTGGAGTGGAGCCTTTTGGGTTTTCCACATAAAGTGTCATATCATCTGCAAAAGTGAGAGTTTGACTTCTTCTTTGCCAGTTCGGATGGCTTTTATATACGCCAAAGGCAAGAGAGAAGAAAGAGAAATTAAGTGGTCAATGTCATTTACTATTGTACCCAAAACCATAAGATACCTGGGAAAAACCTAATCAAAGAGGAAAAGAATATGTACTCAGAAATCTATGAAGTACTCATGAAAGAAATTGAGGAAGACACAAAGAAATGGAAAGATGATCCAAGCTCATGGATTGGAAGAACAAATATTGTGAAAATGTCTATGCTACCAAAAACAATCCACACATCTAATTCAAAATACCATGTCATCCATTTTTTCAAAGAAATGAAACAAATAATTATAAAATTTATATGGAACTAGAAAAGACCATGAATAGCCAGAAGAATGTTGAAAAAAGAAAGCCAAATTTGGCAGCATCACAATTCCAGCCTTCAAACTCTATTGCAAAGCTGTAATCAACAAGACAGTATGGTACTGGCACAAAAACAGACACATAAATCAATAGAGATTGATAGAGATCTCTATTAATAAAGAACCTAGAAATGGACCATCTACTCTATGGTCAACTAATCTTTGACAAAGCAGGAATTAATGATCATTGGAAAAAAGCCAGTCTCTTCAACAAACATTGTTGGAAAAATTGGACAGGCACATGCAGAAGAATAAAATGACCATTTTTTCTTACACTACACACAAAAAAATAAACTCAAAATAGATGAAAGTCCTCCAGATGAGACAGGAGTCCATCAAAATCCTTGAGGAGATCACAGGCAGCAACCTCTTTGACCTCAATTGCAGCAAATTCTTCCCAGAAACATTGCCAAAGGCAACAGAAGCAAGGGCAAAAATAAACTACTGGGACTTCATCAAGATCAAAAGATTTTTCTCAGCAAAGGAAACAGTCAATAAAACCAAAAGACACACTGATAGATATTCACAAATGACATATCAGATAAAGGGCTAGTATCCAAAATGTCTAAAGAACTTCTCAAACTCAACACCCAAAGAACAAATAATCCAATTGAGAAATGGGCAGAGGACATAAACAGACATTTCTGCAAAGAAGATATCCAGATGGCCAACAAACACATGAGAAAGTGTTCCACATCATTCAGCATCAGGGAAATACAAATCAAAATCACAATTAGATACCACCTCACACCAGTCAGAATGGCTAGAATTAAAGTCAGGAAATGACAGGTGTTGGCAAGGATGCAGAGAAAGGGGAACCCTCCTACACTGTTGGTGGTGATGAAAGCTGGTGCAGCTACTCTGGAAAACAGTATGGAGGCTTCTCAAAATGTTGAAAATAGAGCTACCCCATAACCCAGCAATTGCACTGGTGGATATTTACCCTAAAGTACAAAGGTAGTGATCCAAAGGGGCACATGCACCCGAATGTTTATAGCAGCAGTATCAACAATAGGGAAATTATGGAAAGAACCTAGATGTCTATCAACAGATGAATGAATAAAGAAGATGTGATACACACACACACACACACACAGAGGAATATTACACTGTGATCAAAAACAAAATCTTGCCATTTACAACAAGGTGTATGGAACTAGAGGGTATTATGCTAACTGGAACAAGTCAGAGAAAGGCAATTATCATATGATCTCACTGATATGAGGAATTTGAGAAACAAGAAAGAGGATCTTGGTGAATGAAGGGAAAACAAAACAAGACAAAACCAGAGAGGGAGACAAACCTGAAGAGAATCAATCTCAGGAAACAAACTAAGGGCTGCTGGAGTAGAGGAGGGTGGTGTGGATAGGGTGACTTGGTAATGGACATAGGGGAGGGTATGTGCTATGGTGAGCCCTGTGAATTGATGAATCACAGACCTATTCCCCTAAAATAAATAATACATTATATGTTAATAAAAAATTTCTTGGATATAACACCAAAAAGAACAAGGAAAAAAGCAAAAATAGACAAGTGTGAAAACATAAGGCTAGAATTTTTCCTTACAGGAAAGAAAACACCCAGGGTGAATAGGCAAACTATGGAATGATAGAAAATATTTGAAAAACAAATATTTGAAAAATATAAGGAGATGATATGTGGAGTATATAAAGAAACCCTACAACTCAAGTACTATAAAACAAAATCATATGATTAGAAAATTATCAAAGGATCTAAGTTGGAAACTAAGTTGGAAACTAGTGCTACCTGAATTCAAGACTTCCTATTAATCTTTGTTGTTCAAGACAACATGGTATTTGCAAAAGAACTAAATAGACCTTTGGAAGAAAATAGATCATAAATAGGTTCTTAAAAAAAAAAAAAAGAAAGAAATAGGTTCTTAAAAACACATAATAAGGGGCACCTGGGTGGCTCAGTGGGTTAAGCTGCTGCCTTCGGCTCAGGTCGTGATCTCAGGGTCCTGGGATCGAGTCCTACATCGGGCTCTCTGCTCGGCAGGGGGCCTGCTTCCCTTCCTCTCTCTCTGCCTGCCTCTCCGTCTGCTTGTGATCTCTCTCTGTCAAATAAATAAATAAAATCTTTAAAAAAAAACATATAAGAGTATTATGCCTCCATCAGAAAGGCTGAATACCCAACTTTTGTAGCAACATGGACGGGACTGGAAGAGATTATGCTGAGTGAAATAAGTCAAGCAGAGAGAGTCAATTATCATATGGTTTCACTTATTTGTGGAGCATAACAAATAGCATGGAGGACATGGGGACTTAGAGTGGAGAAGGGAGTTGGGGGAAATTGGAAGGGGAGGTGAACCATGAGAGACTATGGACTCTGAAAAACAATCTGAGGGTTTTGAAGGGACGGGGGGTGGGAGGTTGGGGTACCAGGTGGTGGGTATTATAGAGGGTACGGATTGCATGGAGCACGGGGTGTGGTGCAAAAATAATGAATACTGTTATGCTGGAAATAAAAAAATAAATAAATAAATAAATAAATAATTTAAAAAAAAACACATAATAAATATGTAATATAATCAACCAATCTTGGACAAAGACAGTGCATTAGAAAAACAATAATATTTTAACAAATGGTGTTGTAACAACTGGACATCTGCATGCAAAAGGAAAAAAAAAAGTTCTAGACACGGACTTTATCCCGTTTAAAAAATTTACTTAAGGGGCACCAGGCCTTTGGCTCCAGTCATGATCCCAGAGTCCTAGGATCAAGACTCGCATCAGGCTCTCTGCTCAGCAGAGTGTCTGCTTCTCCCTCTTCCCCAGCCCTGCTTGCATTCCCTCTCCCTGTGTCTTGCTCTTTCAAATCAATAAATAAAATCCTTTAAAATTTTTCTTAAAATGGACCATAGACATAAATATGGAAAACTATTAAACTTCCAGAACATAGGAAAAACCTAGATGCTATTGATTATGGTAATAAAATTTTGTTTTAGTTTTTATTTAAATTACACTTGGTTAACATAGAGTGTAAAATTAGTTGCACGTGTACAATTTAGTGATTTCAACACTTCCTACAATACCCAGTGCTCATCACATGTGCGCTCCTTCATTCCTGTGACCTGTTCTACCCATCCCCCAACTATCAGTTTGTTCTCTAGATTTAAGTGTCTGCTTCTTGGTTGGTTTCTGTGTTGTTTTTTGGGTTTTTTTTTTTTGTTTGTTAGTTTGCTCATTTGTTTCTTCAATTCCACATATAATTGAAATCATATATTTTTCTTTCTCTGACTCAAAGATTTCAAATGTCCTGTCTTTATGGGCACTTTCAGCTCAGTTTATTTTTCAGCTTCAGAATTAGTTTGTTTGTTTGTTTGTTTGTTTGTAGTGTCAGTCTCTTAGTTGATATTCTCAATCTGCTCATGTAATATTTTCCTGATATGTTTACCTAGATGCACTCCCCTTTAGTTCATTGAGAATCTTTATGAAGAATACTTTAAATCCTTTTTCAGAAATATTATAAATATGCTTTTCTATAGGTTTGGTGTATGTAGTATTATTCTACTATTTTGGGGGACCTTGTTTCTATTTTTTTTTTAATGTATTGTCATCTGTTAGTGAGATTTGGGCATTTGAATAAACAACCATTTATCTCAGCTACTGAAACTTTCTGATTTTTCTTTATTATGCCATGTTAGTCATTGGTGTTTGATGCAATGTTCCATGATTCAGTACTTCATTAGTGTTTGATGTATTTCATTACATACAGTACTTCATTAGTGTTTGATGTAGTGTTCTATGTTTGCATGTAACACCCAGTGCTCCATGCAATATGCATCCCCCTTAATACCCATGATGGAGCTAACCCATCCCCCCTACCTCCCTCCCCTCTAAAACCCTCAGTTTGTTTCCTGGTGTCCATAGTCTCTCATGGTTCATCTCCCCCTTTGACCCCCCCTTCATTTTTCCCTTCATTCTCCTAATGTCCTCTATGCTATTCCTTATGTTCCATGTATAAGTGAGACCATAGGAGAATTGTCTTTCTGTTCTTGAGTTATTTTACTTAACTTAATACCCTCCAGTTCTGCCCATGTCAGTGCAATTAGTGGGTATTCACTTTTCTAATGGCTGAATAATATCCCATTGTATATATAAAATATATATTCTTTATCCATTCATCTGTTGAAGGGCATCTCAGTTCCTTCACAATTTGGCTAATGTGGACATTACTGCTATGAACACTGGGAGGCATGTGCCCTTTCCTTTCACATCTTTATCTTTTGGCAAAGATACCTAGTAGTGGAATTGCTGGGTCATAGTGTAGCTTTATTTTTTAACGTCTTGACGAACCTCCATACTGCTTTCCAGAGTGGCTGCACCAACTTGCATTCCCATCAAGAGTATAAGAGGGCGCCTGGGTGGCTCAGTGGGTTAAGCCGCTGCCTTCGGCTCAGGTCATGATCTCAGGGTCCTGGGATCGAGTCCCGCATCCGGCTCTCTGCTCAGCAGGGAGCCTGCTTCCTTCTCTCTCTCTCTCTGCCTGCCTCTCAGTGTACTTGTAATTTCTCTCTGTCAAATAAATAAATAAAATCTTTAAAAAAAAAAAAAAAAAAATCTTGGGCGCCTGGGTGGCTCAGTGGGTTAAGCCGCTGCCTTCGGCTCAGGTCATGATCTCGGGGTCCTGGGATCGAGTCCCGCATCGGGCTCTCTGCTCAGCGGGGAGCCTGCTTCCTCCTCCCTCTCTCTCTCTGCCTGCCTCTCCATCTACTTGTGATTTCTGTCTGTCAAATAAATAAATAAAATCTTTAAAAAAAAAAAAAAAAAAAAAGAGTATAAGAGAGTTCCCTTTGTCTACACATCCTCGCCAACAATTGTTGTTTCCTGTCTTGTTGATTTTAGCCACTCTGACTGGTATAAGATTGTATCCCAGTGTGGTTTTGATTTGAATCTCCCTGATAACTAATTATGAGGAATGTTTTTTCCTGTCTCTGTTAGCCATTCGTGTGTCTTCTTTGGCGAAGTGTCTGTTCATGTCTTCTGCCCATTTTTTACTTACTTGTTTTCTGGGTGTTGAGTTTGAGAAGTTCTTTATAAAGCTTAGATACCAGCCCTTTATCTGTAATGTCATTGCAAATATCTTCTCCCTTCCCATGGGTTGCTTCTTTGTTTGGTTGACTGTTTCCTTTGCTGTGCAGAAGCTTCTTGGTTGTGTGGACACAAAAAGATGGAAAAACATCCACTCATGTATGAAAAGAATAAATTTTGTGAAAAGGTCTATGTTATCCAGAGCAATCTACACTTTCAAAACCAAACTCATCAAGTTTCCACTGGCATTTTTCAAATATCTGGAACAAAAATTCTAAAACTTGGATGGAACCAGAAAAGACCTGAATCACCAAGGAAATGTTGAAAAAGAAACACAAAACTGGGGGAACCATGTTTCTTGATTTCAAGCTTTACTACAAAGCTGTGATCACCAAGACAGCATGGCCCAGAAACAGACACGTAGACCAATGGAACTGAGTAGAGAGTCTACATATGGATTGCAACTCTATGGTCAAATAATTTTCAACAAAGTAGGAAAAAAATACCCAGTGGAAAAAAGACAGTCTCTTCAATAAATGGTGCTGGGGAAATTGGAGAGCTATGTGTAGAGGAATGAAACTCAACCATTCTCTTACACCATACATAGACAAAGATAAACTAAAAATGGATGAAAGACCTCAATGTGAAACAGAAGTCCATCAATATCCTAGAGGAGAGCATAGGCAGCAACCTCTTTGACATCGGCCACAGCAACTTCTTTCAATACATGTCTCCAAAGGCAAAGGAATCAAAAGCGAAAATGAACTTTTGGAACTCCATCAGGATAAAAAGCTTCTGCATTGTTTCTGATTTCTCATTCCCTCTGTAGTCCACTTGTAGAACTGTAGCTATAAAGTGGTTCTAGCAGCTTCCAAATTCTGCTCCAGGCCCCATAAGCACTCTTAGTGAAGCTATATAGAAACCAGTCCCAGGACTCCCCCAAGACAAGGAGAATATTGACTATACAGTCCTTTCTTTCTTTTAATCCCAGGGGAGGGATTTTGCTATGGGAAGTTCCTCCCAGTTTCAACTGCTCTACAGGGGCAAGCAAGTTTCATGGAGATATATGCAAATGCTATGAATTTCCCTATCCCTTTTGTTTCAATCCCTTTGTAGTTTTTCATTGGCCTGTGTGCTGTAGCTACTCTACAAAGCATTTTTAGAGGGCTTCTTTTGGGATCACAGACTGAGAACACTTGAAAAATATGTTTCCTACAGGCCATGTTCTTGAGTCTTGAGAATTAATGGAGAAGCATCTGTTTCTCATTCCCAGAAGCCTTATCAATTTAATGAAAAGAGAGGTCAACAACTCAACAAAATAATTTTCCACATGCACCCCAACCTTTGGCCTCTTTTAATTTGAATTCAATAGGGAATTATCTAAGAGGCTTTAAAAAAGATTTTGTTTATTTATTCATCACAGAAAAAGAGAATGCAATCATGGGGATGGGCAGGCAGATGGAGAAGCAGGATCCCCCTGAGCAGGGAAACACTTAAACAACTTAGCCACCCAGGCATCCTGTAAGAATCTTTTTTTTTCCAAATACAGTGGTGCATGCTTATTAACCTAGTTTCCAGACAGAAGCAGATGAAAAGTTAAGGAACAGAATGTGTGGTAACATTGAGCCACTGCAGAAAAAGAAAAATAAACATGCCAAATGTGATATAAGATAGAGAAAAGGAAAAGCACACAAGCTTTCCATTTTGGAAAAAGGGGAAATTTAGAGATCATTTAATTTAGAATTTCTCAACATTCTCCTGAAAGGCACTGATTACCTCAATTTTTGTTGGAACAGATTTGGTATATAAATAGCTAATTAAACTTAAAAATTATTTAATTTCAAAAATTAACTGAGGAAATGACTTCTGGTTTCCAGTTGTACATAAGAAGTTTAGAAGTGACCACTGTTTGCTAACACTAAGTAAAAAGCTGAACAGACTGGAAAATCAACAAGATTCTCTAATCCAGAGAAGAGTGAACATAGGGCAAGCTATTGCCCCCCAAGACAGAAGAGATAGGTAAATATGTAGAGTCATAACTTACCAGACCAGAGGCTCAAAAGCAGAAACTACCAAGGGAACCAGTCTGGATAGGGAGGGCTAAAATGGTAATTTATTAGTTGCTGGAGTGTTAATGCAGACAGTTAATTAACTCTAAGGACATTTTGTCTTAAGAATGGCACTGAAATATCGTGAGATTTACCTTCAGGAGTTCAACCACATTCCAATACTAAACATCTGAGAAAAGTCCCTCTCTACTTCCAATAGGGTGATAAGAAAAAAGAGAGAGAGAGAGAGAGAGAGAGAGAAGAAAAGAGGTACGCCAAAGAGCTCACCAGTCGCAGTGGCACCAGTAGTAGTGGTGCTGATGGAGGCAGCAGCAATGGCAGCAGCACCACAGGTGGAAAATTAGAGTGCTAAGTGAAAGTCTGTCAAGCTGTGTGGGCTGCAGTTGGAGGTCCCTTTGCTGTTCAGCAACACCCAGATTTCTGAGAAGAGACCTCTGTGACAAGGACACAGCAAGGAAAAGGAAAAAGGCAGACCCTGACAAGAGAAAGAACATGATTCCTGCCATCAGTATGAGCAGATCAGATGGGAGACAGAAAAGTGATCTGGAAGAGAGGATTTAAATAATGCAAATAGAAGAGGAGAGACATAAATTTAAAAGAAGTGAAGAAACTCTGCAGTAGTTATCATAATTAATTATAAAGCCAACACAAGAATCACAGATATCAAGGAGGGTACCTCTTATGATGAGCACTGGGTGCTGTACTCAAGTAATGAATCACTAAATTCTACTCCTGAAATGAATATTGCACTATATGTTAGCTAAATGGAATTTACATAAAAACTTGAAAAAATAAATTAAATAATTGTGGGTACCCAAGAAGAATGAGAAACATAGAAGGAGGCAGAGAATTTAAAGGGAAATAGAAGACAGGAATTTCCCAAATTGGGAAAAGACTGGGCATACAACTCCAAGAAGCTAATATAACACCACATTATGTCAATGCAGAAGACCTTTTCTAAGGTCTTCTGTCAAAAGCTACATGTTATTTTTCTCTGCCTGGCTTATTCATCTTAGCATAACACTCCTTAGGTCAATACATATTGTCATAAATTGCAAGACATTATTTTTATGGCTGAGTAATATTCCATTATATTTATACATATGCCACATCTTCTTTATCCATTTGTCTATCAACGGACACTTGGTTTTTTCCATATCTGCTGAAATAGACACAGGAGTGTTGAATCTTAATTAAAAAAAAAAAAAGCAAAAGAATAAGCAAATGAAAAGCATAATGAGACCCACAAACACAGAGAACTGATGGTTGGCAAGGGAGGTTTTGTTGTTTTCTTTTAAGATTTTTTTTTATTTATTTGTTTGTTTGTCATAAAGAGAGCACGCACAAGCAGGCAGAGTGGCAGGCAGAGGCAGAGAGAGAAGTAGGCTCCCTGCCAAGCAAGGAAGCCCAATGCAGGACTCGATCCCGGGACCTGGGATCATGACCTGAGCTGAAGACAGCAGCATAACCGACAGAGCCACCCAGACATCCCTGGCAAAGGAGGGTTTTAAGGGGTTAGGCAAATGGGTGAAGGCAGGAGGGAGATACAGGCTTCTAGTGCAACAAATAAGTCATGGCAATAAAAATTATAGCATGAGGAATATAATCAATGGTATTTTAATAATGATTTGTGATAGGAGATGATAGTTACACTTGTGATAAGCATAGCATAACTTATAAACTTCTTGAATCACTGTACTGTACTATACTGTACCCCTGAAAACAATGTAATACTGTGTGTCAATTATTCAAAAAAAATCCTCTCAAAAGTCAATTACAAAGAATTTTAAATGAAATTATCAGTGGGGAATCAAATAATTACAAAGGGAATCAAGTAATTACAAAGGAACCACTGTTAGGCTATGAGGAAATTTCTCCATAGAAATTCTAAAGGCCAAAAGAGCCTGGAATTGCATATTCAAAGCATTGTACAATAAAAATTGCAATCCAAGAATACCTTACCTGGCAGTTATCCTTTAGATATAAAAAAGGAATAAAGCTTTTCCTAGACAAACAAAAGCTGAAAGAGTTTACCACCATTAGACATGCCTTATAAGAAATACTGGAAGGAGTTCTTCAACCTGAAGTACAAAGGGAAAAATAGCACAAACTGATTACAGTGATGAATGGACAATTAGAATTTGAAAACAAATTCTATTTTAGAATAGTGCATTAAATAATTATAGAATGCAAATTAAAGAAAAAATATAAAAAATAATTCTAGCTCGTAAATTTGGTAACAAATTCACAACAGGAAAAGAGCTAATTTGTAACTTCAAAAGATAAAACTAGAAGAGTACAAGGTTGGAACCTTTATAGGTGAATACAAATAAGTTACTATTACAGGTTTCATGTAAACCTCATGGTTTCCACAAAGCAAAAATCTACAGCAGAGCAGAAACATGAAACATTAAAAAGGGAGACTTCACAAATCATCATGGAAAACCACCAACTTACCAAGGTACACAGAAGTAGAAGCAGGGGAAAAGACAATGGAGATATAAAATAACCAGAAGGCCCAAGATGAAATGGTAGTAGTAAGCCCTTCTATATCAATAATCACTCCAACTGCAAATGTATTGAACTCACCAATCAAAGGCACAGTAGCTGGATGGATTAAAAGAAAAAAAAAAACAACTCAACTATAAGAAGAGTGATTTCAGCTCTAAAGAAACAGATAGTCTCAAATCAAAGGATGGAAAGGGAGCAAAGGGAAACCCAAAATATGTAGGCCTAGCCACACTTGTATCAGACAAAATAGACTTGCTGCCCAAAAGAATAATGGGCAAAGAAGGCATTATATAATGATAAAGGGGTCAATAACATCAAAAAGATTTAGCAATTTCAAATATGTTCAGTGCTCAACACCAAAGCACTGAAAGACTTTACACAAATACTGTCAGATCTTAAGGGAGAAGTAGAAAACAATATTCCACCATGAACAATGAGTAGATTGTCCAGGTAGAAAATCAGCAAAAAACCACTGGAATTGAACATTTTAAAACAAATGGACCTTATGAACATGAGCAGACTATTCAAAAGGAGTAGAACACATATTCTTCTCAAGTGTCATGGACCAGAACATTGCTTTTTCACCAATCTTGGACCATGTCTTCTGTGGTTGGCATCCACTAAGATGAAACCAAAGAATGTTCTCTCAGAGAAGAACTTCAATTTGTAGTCTTTACCACCCAGAGACTGAATAAGCAGTAAAACAAAGTCCATCTACTCATCAAAGAATCAAAAAGGTAAAAGATGAGCTCCCCAAAGGTAATCAATAATTTACCAATATTATACATCAATAAAACTCTTTTATCAGTAAAGCATAAAATACACTCTATTTTTGTTGAATTAAATCACTTATCAAACCCAATCCTTCATTTTATGTATGAGAAAACTGGAGGCATTTACAGACCACTGTGTCACCAAAGTGACAGAGCTGAGATGGCAATCCAGAACACCTAACTCCCAGGATTGGAGTCTCTTTCTCTGCTACTGTGTCTGTCTAAGGCTGTGACTGTCATGACTTAAAATGCAGTGCCAGTAATATTCATATTCAGCACCTATCAACTGGGTCAATATTACTTCTATTACTTAATTTTAATTGCCCTAAAATCATAGCAGTAGTTTCCTAACTCCATTTTTTTCCTCATCCAAATAAACCTATTGTGGACTCATCTACTTTAATATGCTAACTTAGTTGTCCAAGTCAATAACTAAGGTTATTAGTTAAGGTTCATTTGTTTTAAAATGTTCAATTCCAGTGGTTTTTTTGCTGATTTTCGACCTGGACAATCTACTCATGAAGACTGTCCATGAATTTGTGGCCCAAAATACCCAAGAGAGTATGGCTTGGCCTTCATATTCTATGCTCACTGCATGAGCTTTTATTGACATTAAGTTGTGTAATATAGATAAATATTTCAACAATAACTAAGATTTAGTACCTATTTCCAATACTGAAAAGGTCAGGTTGTTACCCTATGGAATTTATTGTCCTGATAATCATGTTCTGTAATAAAATGAAAGACTGAAAATTTCAAGAAACTGTAGTTTTTGTTAATGGATTTATCCTTTTACCCAATGCATTGTTCTCAGTTTATTTTTCTGAGGAAATTAATAACAGTAATTGAATGTTTGGTGCTAGTCTAATTCCCTGATGTCTGACAAGGAAACAAATGACTGTCCAACTCCAAGGAACAAAATACAGCATACATAAATTATACAAGCAACCCCCTTCCTTTTATCTTTCCTCTTAGATCAACATATGACCTGATTGTAATATTAACTGTTCTCAGATTATAAAATAATACAAAACCTATATTTCATAGATCCACCTGTTAGATTGTCCTGAAATTAATCCTTACTTGTATTTTTTTCTTAAATAAAACATCCACTGAAAATTTCTGAGAAATAATGAGAAGTTTTATAAAATATTATAAAGCAATCACTCATTTTACGACCACATATCTTAATTTTATAATTAGAACTACATCCATTGTTTTTCAATATTTTTTCATTAAGTCCACATCTTTAAAAATATATTTGACTTTCACTTTGTTGAGCCAGATTTTCTTCCCTGGGTTAAGCCATGTGACCTACTTGGGATGACTAGAAGTTAGTGGAAATTATGCAGAGACTGGGAAATTACTTTGCAAGTGATCTTGCCCACTTTTGTGCATTGATGTTGTTATAAATGACTGAAGGTAAGCCTGCTGGACCCAAAGATAACTGGAAAAATGCAGAACAATGTTTCCACAGAAATACTGCTCTAGCCAGGCTCAGAACAGATCAGAGTTTAAAATCAACTCACAGATGCAGGAGAAAGTCAACCATGATAGCACATGGCTTAGCCCATTATAGATTGGAAGAGTCAACCAACCATAGAACTTAGCATAACTTAACTTAGAACTTAGAACTTAACTTGTGGGAGTCTTTGGGTTCATCTGCCATCATCAGCTTGTGGTTTAGCTTGTGGGGTTATACCACTCCCTGTCCCAAACCTGCTTATAGAAACAGGCCCAATTTGCAACAAGAGTGGTAAATGCAGAACCCAGCCTGGCTGACCTAATCACCAACCCATACCAAGAGGCAACAGGTGTACCCCTCTTCTTGCCTATATTCCCTTTCCAGGTGTTTGACCTGAAAAACATGCTTGTCTACATCCAGTGACCAAAAAACAGTAAGGCACTAGTGTGTTAGGCTCTGCACTCAAAGGCAGAGTGCCATGCAGACCCACACATGCCTATATCTCCATCTAGCAACCGAATATGATCCAGGCAAGGGATTCCATGGCATTCTACCAACCACCAGCCATGAACTAGGACTAGGTTCACTCAACTGTCCACCTAGACCCTGTGTCTCCTGCCCTATATCTAGTAGCAGATGGGAATACAGGTCAGGACTTCTCTCCTTCAGTGACACCAAAAGAGATAGGGTGAAAAGCTCATAAGCACTGAGTAGGTGCAGATCAGATAAGCAGGAATAATCTCCATTTTATAAGTTCAGAATTCCTCAAAAATCATGTAATATCACCAAATGATAATGGCAGGAATCCAAAATATGTTTCAGATGCTAAGCTTAAATAAGGTATAAGTAGCTAGAAGACTCAAATAGGTACTAGCATAAGCCCAAAATCCAAAATCCAAGTATACACTTATAAATCACTCATCATATCAAGAACAAAGAAAATCAAAGAAATGAGAAGTCAGTCAACCAGTTTCAATACTAAGATGGCTGTTGGAATTATCTGCAGGTATTATAAATCAGGTATTACAAAAACATGCCAATAACAAATTATAAATAACTATAAAATGTAAACAGTGAACTTCAATAAGGAAATGGACATTATAAAAAGAAAACCAAAGAATTAAAAGACTATGCAAAGTGAAATAAGTCAAGCAGAGAAAGTCAATTATCATATGGTTTCACTTATCTGTGGAACATAAGAAATAGAATGGAGGACAATTTGGAGAAGGAAGGGAAAAGTGCAGTGGGGGAAATCAGAGGGGGAGTCAAACCATGAGACACTATGAACTGCAAAAAACAAACTGAGGGTTTTAGTGGGGAGGGAGATCAGGGAATGGGTTAGCTGGATGATGGGTATTAAGGAGGACACATATTGCATAGAGCACTGAGTATTATAGGTAAACAATGAATCTTGGAACACTAAATCAAAAAAATCAAGGTACTATATGGTGACTAATATGATAAAAAATAAAATTTATTTTTATGTCTAAAAAAATTATGGCATAAACAACAATAGCTGAAATAGAACTATAATTATGTCTAGTAGAATCATGACTTAAGACTAGTGAACATTATGGCAGATCAATAGGATTTACTCAATCTAGATAACAGAGAGAAAATAGAGCAAAAGATAAAATGAGCAGAGCTCAGGGATCTGTGTCACAAAAATAAAGTTCATAAAATTGGCATGACTGAGGTACTGAAAGAAGAGGACACAGAATGAGGGACTGAAATCATTGCTAAAAATTCCCCAAATTTAGTGAAGGCCATAAACTTATAGATTAAAGAAAGAAAGAAAGAAAGAAAGAAAGAGGAAGGAAGGAAGGAAGGAAGGAAGGAAGGAAGGAATCTCAAATAGGAATAACCAAAAGAAATCCATGCCAACACATAACATCATAAAAGTTCTAAAAACCAATGATAAAGAAAAAAAATCCTATACAGGAAAACACATTTGAATCTAAGTGGATTTTTCATCTAAAACCATGGAAGTCTCTAGAGCGTATCATGCTTAGCGAAATAAGTCAAGCATAGAAAGACAACTATCATATGATCTCCCTGATATGAGGAAGTGGTGATGCAACATGGGGGCTTAAGTGGGTAGGAGAAGAATCAATGAAACAAGATGGGATTGGGAGGGAGACAAACCATAAGTGACTCTTAATCTCACAAAACAAACTGAGGGTTGCTGGGGGGAGGGGGGTTGGGAGAAGGGGGGTGGGGTTATGGACATGGGGGAGGGTATGTGCTTTGGTGAGTGCTGTGAAGTGTGTAAACCTGGCGATTCACAGACCTGTACCCCTGGGGATAAAAATATATGTTTATAAAAAATAAAAAATAATAATAAAAAAATAAAACCATGGAAGTCAGAAGAAAGCAGCACCTTTTTCAAGTGCTGACAGAAAAACTTGTCATTCAGGAATTCTACACCCAGCAGAACTATCAAAAAGTAACATGGAGGATAATCTAGAAAATTTGCCCCTAGAAATCCTACATTTAGATAATGGCTGATAACATCACCATCTCCGTCCCCATTTTTAACAATGAAGTAGGCCTTTGTCCACAAGAGTGCCACCTGGGGAGCTGTGGGATGCAGGGATGCAGGGACCCTTGAAGAGTCCCAACCACTGTGCACATGGTAATCAGAGGGCAGACCTCAGTCTGGGCTGCAGTCAGGTAAAAACCCAGGGAGCATTGACTCAGGCAGGCTACCTCTAATGAAAGAAACTCTGCAGAAGTCCAGGCTTCAGAGATGAAATGAGAGAGTTCTGATGGAGTGAGCTTGCGTACACCGGACAGCATAAGAGAAATTTCTCTAGGACTGTCCTTTCCTACATAAGCATAGCATGAGGCTGAACCAGACACAGATAACTTTTCCCACAGTGGGGGTGGGTCCTGGATCACCCACTGAGTGGGACACCGCTCCAGAAAACTGCTTCTGTCCTGCAAATACCCAAGGCATGGAGACCAGGCGTGGAGGTGACTGGAAGAAGGGAGGACATAAAGAAAGATGCAGGTAAGAATGTTGAAGAGCATTAAAGGGACACAGTTCCTGTTGACTGGGATCCTCATTGGGAAGCTGATATGCGAGCCCCTGACTTAACCTCACATAAGGATCCTAGGCAGGAAGATGATGTAAGGCCTGGGAGTGATATTCTGGTGAGGATTCTCAGGGGAAGAGCCTCTCAGTGACCCTCCTGTGAGGATCCTCGGCAGGAAGGGCCTCTGAGTGACACTCATGTGAGGATCCTGGGCAGGGAGGGCCTTTAAGTCAACTTCCTGTGTGAATCCTCAGGAGGAAGCCCATGCACCAGGCCCTCAGTGAACTTCAGGCCTCCCCAGGCCTGCCAGTCCGCCCAATGCCCCATGTGTACACACACACCTTCCTTCATTCTGAGGCAAGCTCCCTCCCTCTATGTGCTCCTGAGTGCGGTAGTGAGAATGAGCTCCAGGAACATCAGACCAGGCTCTGTAGGAGGTTAGAAACTGCAAACTACACTGTGGAAAAAGGAGAACTTTCCAGACACCAGGTTGGTGAACAACCAGAAAAGACATAAAATGCTTACCAATTCTACCACAAGGGGAAGCAAGAAGTGTGGTGCAGTCCATCCATAGAAAATCAGAGAAAGCCAATATCTAGCAGGACTAACAGTGTATCCCACTGCCCAGGAAAGTACTGAGAAGATGTCTGCTCCTTCAAAGGAAAAAACAAAAATGAAAACAAACAAACAACTGCAAGTCACATGAATAATCAAGGAAACCTGCCACTGCCAGAAGCTAACACTAAGCCTCAAATAATTAAACTCTGAAAGACAGAAAATGTAGCTATCTGACAGATACAGAATTTGAAATAGCTATTTTGAGAGGCACCTAGTGGCATAGTTGGTGGAGCATCTGACTCTTGGTTTTGGCTCAGGTCGTGATGTCAGTGTCTTGAGATTGAGCCCCTTGTGGGACTCAGTACTCAGTGCAGAGGATGCTTAAGACTCCCGCTCCACTGCACCCCTCCCATGCTCTCTTTCTCTAAATACGTAAATCTTTGGGGGAAAAAAACCATTCTTAGGGAACTCAAGAGCTATAAGAAAGCAAAAAGAAAATTGAATGATATCATGGAAACAATATATGGAAGAATAGTACTTCTACAATGAAATGGAATTCATAAAAGAGAAACAGAAATTATGCAGCTGAAGATTTTAGTAAATGGAATGAACAGTGAAATAAACAGCATCAAAATCAAAGAATACCAAATGAAAGACAGAATTAGTGAGCTACAGAATAGGAACTTGGAAATAAGCCAATCAAAATAAAATTAACAATAAATACGTAAATAGAAAAAAAAATAGATAAATAGAGAAAAGCAGTGGAGAAAGACTACAGATGTATGGAACACTAACAAAGAAAATGTACAAATAGAATCACTGGAATTCCAGAAGGAGAACAGAAAGGGGCAGAAATTTACTTAAAAATATGTATTATTTTGTATTTTGTTTTACTTAAAAATATGTGTTAGTGGGGCACCTGGGTGGCTCAGTGGGTTAAAGCCTCTGCCTTCAGCTCAGGTCGTTATCCCAGGGTCCTGGGATTGAGCCCCAAATGGGGCTCTCTGCTCAGGAGGGAGACTGCTTCCCCCCCTCTCTCTGTCTGCTTCTCTGCCTACCTGTGATCTCTGTCAAATAAATAAATAAAATCTTTTTAAAAATATGTATTATTTCTGAGAGCTTATCAAACTTGTGAAGACAATTGGACACCCAGGTTCACAAAACTAATATATCATCCTATTATTGCAATTCAAAACAACCTTCTCTAAGACATAAAATGATGAAACAGTCAATTATCAATGAAAAAAAAAATCCTAAAAGCAGCCAGAGAAAAATATACTGAAACTCCTGAGGCTATCAGTGGATTTCTTGGCAGAAACCCTAATGTCAAGGGGGAATTGAATGGCATATTCAAAATGTTGAAAGAAATCAACTTCCAGACAAAACTGCTCTGTCTAGCAATGTTATCCTTTAGATACAAAAGGCAAATAAATAATTTCATGGACAAAAGTTGAGGCAAGTTCACCACTAGGTGTGCCTTGCAAGAAATGCTGAGGGATTTCTTCAGGATGAAATTAAAGGACAATATTCAGTGACATGAAAACATATCAAAGTATAGAACACATAGGTGAAGGTAAGTATATGGTTACATTTAAAAACCACTAATACTGTAATAGGATTTTGGGTTATTAAATTAAATTGAAGGAAAAAGCATTATTTTTTTTTCAATTCTTGTTTTAAATTCAATTAGTCAACATACAATGTTTTATTAGTTTCAGGTGTACCATAAAGTGATTCAACACTTCATGCAACACCCAGTACTCACCACAAGTCAACTCCTTAAGTACCATTATCTACTTAGCCCATCAACCACCTCTTCTGTCTGATAACCATCAGTTTGTTCTTTACAATTAAGAGTCTGGTTTCTGATTTGGCTCAATACTTTTTCCCTTGGCTCATTTTGTTTCCTAAATTCCACATATGAGTGAAATTTCAATGGAAATAGTGTGAGTGAAAAATAGTATTTTATTTAAAGTACTAAATTTTTAAAAATATATATGGAATACTTGATCTAGCAAAACTTACCCCAAAAAGATGCAAATACAGAGATTATTCTGTCATATAAATGCTAAAATAATTCATAACACCTGAAATACAAGAAATTTTAAAAGATGTTCTCCAAAGGGGAACCTTCTTTCACAGCTGGAGGGAATGCATCCTGGTGCAGCCACTGTAGAAGAAGTATGAAGTTTCATCAAAAATTTATAAGTAGAACTACCCTGTGATACAGGAAATACACTATTATGTATTTGAACAAAGAATACAAAAAATGATGTATATGACAGCATTATCTACAATAGCCAAGGAGCTCATCAACTGATGAATGGATAAATGAATGGAATATTACTCAGGCATTAAAAAAGAATGAAAGGGGAGACAAGATGGTGGGGAAGTAGAAGGAGGCTCCCTTTCAACCTGCACCCTAAAGTGAACTGATTACCTTCCAGAAAACTACGATCACCCATGAAATCAGTCTGAGATCAGAATTATACATGTCTGGATCTCTACCGGAGCAGAAGAAGACAATGGGCAGGTAAAGTGGAGTGGGAACGGCGGACTGATATCAGAAGATAAACAAAAGGGGGAGGGAGCCACCAGAGGCGACCAGTTGGAAAGTAATACCCCAATTCGAGCGAGAGTGCCCTGCATCTGGGGACTAGCATTAACTTGGAGACTGGTTGAAAACACTCCGAAAGAGCAAAGGATCGTGGGGGAAATTGTGGGAATCAGGGCGGCTAAGTAAAGGGGCTTAAGTCCCTGGTCCCAGTACGGCCTCCCCTGGTGCTGAGGCAGAGAGAGTGCAGTGGAGAAACAAGCTCTTGGTCCCTAAGCCACCAGCGCGCCCGAGAAGGCCTGGGTTTGAGCTCCTGTGAGGGGATGGGAGCCTCGCTGGTCGGAGAACGCCCGAGCCCTGCTACAAAGCCTGAGGTATGCCTGCATGTCCCTCATACTCCCCTGTGAGAGTTAGAAAGGCCTGACCTGCGCTCTTTGACCCACACCATTGTTTCAGAGCCTAAGACGTGCGCCCCAAACCATCAAAAGTGGTCAAGGTGAGAGGGAAAAAAAAAAGTGAAAATACATAAAAACCACCAGAGAACAAAAGCCTGAAAAAAAAAACAGTTTCTTCAGAACCCACCCCCTTTAGGGGGGCGGGAGGACTTAACTCAGGAAACAGCACTGACTGACAACCCACGTGGCAGGCCCCTCCCCGAGAAAAGAAACCAAGAAAGAAAAAAAAAAAGAGAAAAAAAAAAAAGGACTGCAAGAGAACAACCACTACTTCACAGGAAAGTTTTTATTTTTCACTCGTTCCCACTAATCTGGTTCATTTTTTTTTTTTTTTTTTACAAATAGGTAATTTTTTGAACCTATTTACCATCACAGCGAACTGTACAGTACATCAAATTCCATAATCCCCGTCTAACCTGAACTTTTTGATACATACACCTATGTTTCTCTTTTGCATTTCTATTTTTTGAATTCCTTTTTTTTAAATTTTAGTTTAGTTTAGTCTAGTTTACTCCTTTTTATTTTTATCTTCTAATATTCATATAGAGTTAAACTTCAAGGTAATCCCCTTTTCCAAATCAATACTACCTCTATAGGTAAACCAATTTTTAATTCCCCTTTATCTTAGGAAAGTTGAGTCCTTCAACAAAGATATCAAGATACATCAAGGAAGAATCAAAACAACCTTCCTCGCACCCACTTAGAATTTATAACCACTCTCCCATCTTCTTCTTCCATCACTGTTTCTGTGTTTTTGTGTTTGTCCTGATAGCATATAAATCTTACACTTGGGGTTCTTTTTGACAAGGTTCTTCCTTTATTTGCATATATTTTTTTTTCTCTTGTCATATACTTGTAACAGTCTTTTTGTTTGTCTGTTTTTCTTTGTCAACTACATAAATCTTACCTTGGAGCCCATCTGGGCTGAAACTTCTCTTTCATCTTCCCTTTCTTTCTTGTCTCTCTCTCTATCTCTTTTTTTTCTTTCTTTTTCTTTTTCTTTTCTTTTGTCTATCGATTGGGTGGGGAATCCTGATTGCTCAGAAGTGTTCCAGGGTGCACCTTGACTGCACCACAGTTGATACATCCAGCTACATCTGTTCAGTCATCTCCCACCAAAATGACTAGGAGGAGGAATGCCCAACAGAAGAAAATTACAGAGGATGGACCTTCTGCAACAGAGCTAATGGCTATCAGTATAGACAATATGTCGAAAAAGAGAATTCAGGCTAACAATTAACCAGGTAATAGCTAGGTTGGAGAAAGCCATGGATGACCAAACAGAATTGATTAGGGCCAAACTGAAAGTGACCAGACAGGATGTTCACAATGTTAGGGCAAAGGAACCAAAAGCGAAGATGACTTTTGGGACTTCATCAAAATCAAAAGCTTCTGCACAGCAAAGGAAAGAGTCAAGAAAACAAAGAGGCAACCCACGGAATGGGAGAAGATATTTGCAAAGTACAGTACAGACAAGAGGTTGATATCCAGGTTCTATAATGAACTCCTCAAACTCAACACACACGAAACAGGCAAACATATCAAAAAATGGGCAGAAGATATGAACAGACACTTCTCCAATCAAGACATACAAATGGCTATCAGACACATGAAAAAATGTTCATCATCATTAGCCCTCAGGGAGATTCAAATTAAAACCACATTGAGATATCACCTTACACCAGTTAGAATGGCCAAAATTAACAAAACAGGAAACAACATGTGTTGGAGGGGATGTGGAGAAAGGGGAACCCTCTTCCACTGTTGGTGGGAATGCAAGTTGGTGCAGCCTCTTTGGGGAACAGAGTGGAGATTCCTCAAGAAATTAAAAATAGACCTTCCCTATGACCCTGCCATTGCACTCCTGGGTATTTACCTCAAAGATATAGATATAGTGAAAAGAATGGCCATCTGTACCCTAATGTTTATAGCAGCAATGGCCATGGTCCCCAAACTATGGAAAGAACCAAGATGCCCTTCAATGGACGAATGGATAAGGAAGATGTGGTCCATATACACGATGGAGTATTATGCCTCCATCAGAAAGGACGAATACCCAACTTTTGTAGCAACATGGATGGGACTGGAAGAGATTATGCTGAGTGAAATAAGTCAAGCAGAGAGAGTCAATTATCATATGGTCTTAATTATTTGTGGAGCATAACAAATAGCATGGAGGACAGGGGGTGTTAGAGAGGAGAAGGGTGTTGGGGTCAATTGGAAGGGGAGGTGAATCACAAGAGACTATGGACTCTGAAAAACAATCTGAGGGGTTTGAAGTGGCGGGGTGGTGGGAGGTTGGGGTACCAGGTGGTGGGTATTATAGAGGGCACGGATTGCATGAAGCACTGGGTGTGGTGAAAAAATAATGAATACTGTTATGCTGAAAATAAATAAATTAATAAAAAAAAGAATGAAATCCTGCCATTTGCAGGGACATGGATGGAACTAGAGAATATTAGGAAAAGCAAAATAAGTTAGCCAGAGAAAGACAAATACTATGATTTCACTCATATGTCGAATTTAGGAAACAAAACAAATGAGCAAAGGGGGAAAAAGAGAGAGAGAGACAACCTAAGAAATAGACTCTAAAATATAGAGAACAAACTGAGAGTTAATGGAAGGCTGGCGGGTGGGGAGATGGGTTAAATAGGTTACGGGGGGCACTCTGTTGTCTGCCTTCAGCTCAGATCATGATCCCAGGGTTCTGGGAACCAGCCCTACATCAGGCTCCCTACTCAGTGGTGAGTCTGCTGCTCCCTCTCTCCCTGCCCCTGCTTGCACTCTCTCTCACACTCTGTTTCTCTAAAATAAATAAAATATTTTAAAAAAAATAGGTGATAGGGTTTAAGGAATGCACTTTTTGTGATGAGCATAGGGTTCTGCATGGAAGTATTGAATCACTGTATTGTACACCAGAAACTAATTTTACACTCTGTTAACTAACTGGAATTTAAATAAAAACCTGAGGAAAAAAGAGGCTTATTTTATTAAATGTTTTATGTGCACTTGAGGTGAATGTACATTTTGTTGCCCTTGAATGGAATATTTAATAAATGCCAATGAGGTCAATTTGAGAAAACCAAAAAAATGTTCTCTGATTATGAGGAAACTAGCAGATAGAGATCAGGATCTACAAAAGGAAAAGATGAAAAACAAGAAAAGTAGAGATAGAAATATTTTAATATTTACATATCTTCAGAAAATAAAGGAATGCTTAACAGAAAATGAGTAACATAGTAGTGATGTGGCTTTTCTAATTTAAGTGAAAGGGAAATATATATCAAGTATAGTGCAAAATCTAGAAGATGGGGAAATGGATGTAAATTTCTGCATGGTTTTTAGCTGTAACTGAAGTAACATAGTGCCACTTGAAATTAGACTAATTAGTCTAATTAGAAATGTGTTTACTATAAACATTTTACTTAAGAATCTATCAGGCAGGGCGCCTGGGTAGCTCAGTGGGTTAAGCCACTGCCTTCGGCTCAGGTCATGATCTCAGGGTCTTGGGATCAAGTCCCGCATCGGGCTCTCTGCTCAGTGGGGAGCCTGCTTCCCTCTCCCTCTCTGCCTGCCTCTCTGTCTACTTGTGATCTCTGTCTGTCAAATAAATAAATAAAATCTTAAAAAAAAAGAATCTATCAGGCAATAAATGTAATTACACAAAAATATTTAATGAAAAATGAGGCCAAAATAATAGATAAAAAAGGAAGCACAAAACACATAGGTCAAATAGAATATATATATATATATACTTATATATGTGTATATATATACATATACATAGGTCAAATAGAATATATATATATAGTATATATATATATATAGTATATATATACATAGGTCAAATAGAATATATATATATATATAGAATATATATATAGTATATATATATATACTATATATATATATAGTATATATATACATAGGTCAAATAGAATATATATATATTCTATTTGACCTATGTATATGTATATATATACACATATATAAGTATATGTATATATATGTATATATATACACATATATAAGTATATATATATATATATATATATATATATATAAAATATATGAGGAAACTAGCATGTTTTACCAAATAACTCATATATATATATATATATATATATATATATATATATATATTACATTTAATCGCAAATATATCACTTATAAACTAAACAGAACTGGCCCAAGTGACTCAACTAAAAGACCCCTGGGTGCTCAGTCAGTTATGTGCCCACCTCTTGATTTCAGCTCAGGTCATGATCTCAGGGATCTGGGACTGAGATGATCTCAGTGTGGAGCCTGCTTACGATTCTGTCCCTTCCTCCCTGCTCCCTCTCCCTCAAAAAAAAAAAATTGTTAAATTAGATAAAAATAAACATAAACATGATCTGGAGTTCCTGGGTGGCTCAGTTGTTTAAGCATCTGACTTGGTTTCGACTCAGGTCAGAATTTCATGGGTCATGTCATGGAGCCCTGCTCTCAGCTCTGTGCTCAGTGGGGAGTCTGCTTAAGATTCTCGCTCCCCCCCGCCCCCTTCCCCTACTTGTTTGCTCACTCTCAAATAGATAGGCAAATCTTAAGGGAAAAAAATGTTTAAAAAATAAAATAAATAAAATCAACAAATAAACATGACCCAACTATATTCTGTATTTAAGAAACTCACTGTGGAGAAACAAACTTACTAAAAAGAAAAGGATGGGAAAATATACCATGCTAATACTAATTCCCAAACAGCTGGTCTGGCTCTATCCAAATCGGGAAAATCAGATTTCAGAGAGTAGAATATCATCAGAAATAAAGAGCGCCATTTTAAATCATCAAAGGAACAATTTATCCCAAAAAAGAGAGCAATCCTAAATGTTTATGCATCAAATAGACAACCTTCAAAATACATGGAGGTAAAACAAAATGAAACAGAAAAACAAAACAAAACTGATGGAACTGGAAGGCAAAACAGACATATCTATGATTACAACCAAATATTCCAATCTCTATCAATTGGTAAGAGTACAAAGATGAAAGTCAGTGAGGATGCTGTAGATTAACATAAAATTCTGATACTTAGTAAACATTGCACAAAGCAATGGCAGAATACATATTTCTCATAGATTACTTACAAATACGTTTTACCATAAAATTAAGTGAAATATAAACTAAATAAAAGGCATTGATCCAGTTTTGATCTTATTTACCATGACCCTACTGAAAATACCGTGAGATGATTAAGAAAATTTGACTAGTTACCAAAATATTAAGGAATCACTGTTAACTTTATTGGTAATAAAACTGTCAGAGTGGTTTTATAAATTTTATTTATTTTGTAGATACACAATGAAATGCTTAAGGAAAATATATATTGAAGTACTTAACAAATATTTGCTTATTTTATTATTATTATTATTATTATTATTATATTATTTTAATCTTCTGGTTTCTCTTAGCCTGTACTCAAAATAAGCCTGAAACCCAGAACTTCACATTGACAACTGAGAGACAGAAGTCTAAGAGAAGCTAAGCACTTCTGTACGGAGAAGTAAAATACAGTACTTTTCAGGTTAGAGTGAGTGGTGGAAATTCTTTCTCTCTTTTTTCTGTTCTGTCCCAGAGCCTAGGCGATCCTGTAGCACCAGTGCCAACAGTGTACATAAAATGGGATCCAAGCAGAACACTTCTCTTTGACTACAGGCTCTCTGATCCCAATCATATGGGAAGCAAGCATTCCTGTTGGTCTTTCATTCAGGGAGACAGACATAGTTGTGGGAAGTGCCCATAAGAGCAAGGTAACTAAGTCCCAATGACTAGTAAGAAGACAAGGAAAAGGCCCCCTTGGAACATAAAAATGTTGCAGACATAGATGAGATACACAAGCAATCCCATGAATTTGTATATAAACTAAGCTCCTATACAGGCTGCAGATGCCTGAATCTAAAAGTAAAGAGCATATCCAAATCTTTGAGGACAAAAGTGTGCATTAAACCGCCACAGACACTCCAAATCATCCACACTAATGCCTGTGTGGGATAGATAATAATCACACCAGAAATATTTTTAAATCGCATTGATGTGCAAAGGAAAACCAACAGGGGGCAGGTAGGACCTATGGCTGAACCCACCCAGGTCATATAAAAACCCCAAAATCAGCTTTATCCATAGGATGTATTCAAGATCTGGAGTCCCATATTACTCCGTTAACCAGAATATAATGCCACAGTGTCTGACAAATAAAAGGAAATGGAAAATATTAACATCTCCAAAAAAAAAAAAGATAGTTAATATAGGTCATTAAAATATAATTTAAAAACATATATATAATTTTAAAACCTCATGGAAAATGAAGAGGTTCATCTCAACAAAATGGTACATCTACCAGTAATATTAATAAATTATGCATCCTTCTCTAATTGTCCTCAGGCAGTAAGAAGCCAAAGCTATTGTGGACATGGGGAGTCTTGTTCCCAATTAAATTAAGGTCATTAGTAGGGAAAGTAAGAATGGACAATGAGTGGTGAACTAGTAGTCTTTGCCTCAATCCCTCATATTTCCCAGTCCTGTGGTCCTAAATTAAAGTTATCTGTATCTTTACATAGATGAAGGTAGGAAGACAGACAACAGATTCTTTACCATAAAATATATCATATATGCAATAAAGTGTATATGTGTGTGTGTGTGTGTGTGTGTGTGTGTGTGTATATATATATATATATATCATACATGTATAGATTAAAGCAAAAATCAGTATTTCACTTGAAGGATAATACTATCAGTTCCAAAGATATTATTTTATACATCATAACAAAGAAAAAATGTTGCCAACTAATACAATGATTTGTTACTGATTTGTATTCCATACTCATTAAAAGTTATCCTTCAGCTCTTCCGGGGACGGCTTCCGTAGGCATTCAGAATGGTCCGGCGTTTGACCTACCGTCGTAGGCTGTCCTACAATACAGCCTCTAATAAAACTAGGCTGTCCCGAACCCCAGGTAATAGAATCGTTTACCTTTATACCAAGAAGGTTGGGAAAGCACCAAAATCTGCATGTGGCGTGTGCCCAGGCCGACTTCGAGGAGTTCATGCTGTGAGGCCTAAAGTGCTTATGAGGTTGTCTAAAACGAAAAAACATGTCAGCAGGGCCTATGGTGGTTCCATGTGTGCCAAGTGTGTTCGTGACAGGATCAAGCGTGCTTTCCTTATCGAGGAGCAGAAAATCGTTGTGAAAGTTTTGAAGGCACAAGCACAGAGTCAGAAAGCTAAATAAAAAAATGAAGCAGTTTTGAGTAATAAAAAAATCAAAAGGCAAAAAAAAAAAAAAAAGTTATCCTTCAGTCTAATTTTTGACACATATTACTTTTGTAACTACATGAAAACCAAAGCTGCTAAAATAAATCATTTATTTCTAAGGCAATGATAACAAATGTCACCTAGGGATCATCCTTTCAGAAATGTTAAAATATGAAAATTAAGTATTTGTCTATCCAAAACCTTATTTACGAGACCAGACAATTTCCATCATTGTTAGGTCTCTCATGTATATTTCCCAGGATGCCTCTTTTGCACCACAGAGATAACTTTCTCAAGAGAAACAACCAAATATGCAGTCATATCTCATTTTCTATCATTTTCAAGCCATTCTGTAAATGAAATTCTCATTTTTGACTTGTTTTTTTAATTCCACAGTGCCATTCATCCTTGCCAATGTGCATAGCTGCCCATATGGTGCAGTAACCCCCTGTACATATATACCCTAACTTATCAATTCTTCATTTGATGAACATGGGATCTATTTCCTGTGCTTTGTTCCAGAATTCTCAGTTTTCTTCTGCAACACAAGTAGGAGTTTCCTCAGGGTATTGACCTGGATGTGAAATTGCTCACTCCAGATGGTCGTTTTTCTTCTTCTTACTGAAAGATGTAGCTGTTCTCTTCCTCCCCGGCCCATGAATATCCTGAGTGGACACAAGTCCCATCCCTCCTTAATCTAATGGATGTAACATCTCTGGTAGTTGACCTTCAGAGGGAAGGGAAAGAGGATGGAGAAATGGAGTGCCTCTGAGCCAAGAGAATGTGACTTTGAGGACAGCCCAAGGAACCAAAGGCAGACAGGGCTTAAGGCAAGAGGCACCACTCCCATTGGCTCCGTTGAGCAAAGGTGTGAGCAGAGCTGAGAAGGAAGCTAGGGTCTCAGGCTACAGCTTACCTGATGTCACAAAATTTTCTGAGGTCATTTTCATGGAACATGTAAATGAAAGAAACAATAGTGTTTTATTGTGAAAAGGCAAGTCTTATTTATTCAACGCAAAAAGGAAGCTCTCCGGAAGTAGCTTGCTCCCCATGCCCAGTCTTTTGTAATGGGTCTTCCACAGCTATAGATGGCCTCTTTGGCCACAGATGCTAAGGTACTGGTGATTTCCTCAGCACACTCTGCTGACTGCATGACAACTCCTCTTATTCAATGCAAAAAGGAAGCTCTCCAGAAGTAGCTTGCTACCCATGACCAGTCTCTTGTAATGGTCTTTTATGGCTATAGATGTCCTCCCTGGTCACAAATGCTAGGGTACCAGTGATGTCCTCAGCACACTCTGCTGACAGCATGAGAGCCTCCTCCACTACCCACCTCCTCTCTGCTCCTACCTGACCTACTGTGGGCTTTATCATTTATTAGAAAGAGCCTGTTTCACTGAAACTTCAACTTTCAGACACTCGTAATGCAGTCTGTGCATTAGAGAGAGCTTGAAGGTCTCAACAGAAAACCATATGGAGAGCTCAACTTCAGGATTCTGGAAATGAGTAAGGATGGTACACCATGAAGGTATCCCACAGACAATGAAGAAAGAAAGAGATTCTTAATTTTGAACCTCACTTAATTCACTCATGGATTCTGGTTCAAAAGCCTACTGATCATATCACTTGTTGCCAAAAACGAAAAACAAAACAAACAAACAAACAAAAACCCACACAAACAAAAACAAAACCAAAAGGCCCCCAAACCAGTACAAACTTCTAAGTGTGGTATTTGACTGGTGTGGCAATATGGACCCACCCATTTCACAATCTTACCATCTCCTTCCCGGCCATGCTGCATTGCAGCCAAACTCGACTAGAGACTGTCTCTGGGATGTTCCCTCTTTTCCTGTAAGCTGTGGTACTGGAAAAGTATCGCTCATATTCTGCCCCAAGCTGCAGTCTTTCTACCCTTAACACAACTCATCTCCCTATAAAGACTGCACACTCCCTATGGCTTTGGTTCACCAGGCTGCACACCCCACTCACCCTACCCTGTCCAGAGCAAAGAAACGGACACATAGTGCCAGTAGGCACAAAGTCAATGTTTACTTAAAAAATAATGAATCAGGAGTTCATCTGGTATCTGAGTGGTTCTGCTGGTTGAGAATCCAACTCTTGGTTTTAGCTCAGGTCCTACTCTCAGGGTCATGAGATCAGAGAACCGTCAGGCTCCATGCTCAGTGGGGAATCTGCTTAGGGTTCTCTCTCTCCCTGTCTCTCTGCCCTTCCCTGATTGCTCTCTCTAAAACAAATACATAAATCTTAAAAGAAAATGATGAATGATCAGATACTGTCCTATCAAACTAGAACACCTTGAAATACAAAGGCTAAGTCACTTAATTCTGCATTTTCTCATCCTTCTTTATGCCCCCCACGTGTAGGAACAGCACTACCATCTCCGTGCCCAGGAGAAAATGTGTCATTTCATATTCTTGATTATCCCTCACTCATCTAATCCTTCCCATGTTCTCTGGGGTCTATGCTCATGTCCCCTCTATGTGCCTATTGTTCAGGGCTTTTGTCATCTGTCTCTCCCCTATGTGGCCAGAGTCCCAATGGGTTTCTCTGATTCCAGTTTTCCCATACGTACTCAGGCAGTGGCCATTCTAAGCACAGGTGTGGACAAGTCCCTCCTTCATGCCCTACATCTTTGTAGGTCGTGTCCCATGACTACCTGAGCAGATCCTGCCCCCTTCATCTCCTGTCCAATGACCCTGAGTTGTGAGAGTCCTGAACTCCCCCAGCAGTCTCCACACTGTGAGACTGCATCTGGGCATGTACCCCCACTCTGCCTCACTGTTTATATATACCAGGTATTATCACAGTGCATGTACTAGGCATTTAATTGTTTCAAGAAAGGAATAAATTGACCCACTTTGAGAAAATTATGTTTCCCTATTTTGAAGTGGGTGGGTGAACGGTGTTGACATCTGAGATCCATACTAGTTGATATCCTTGAGTTCTATGAATGGCTCACGTGTGTTGCCTCGGAGACCAGACGAAGCTGCACAAGATGGGCTGGGACAAGGAAACCAACCCTGGATTATGGCACCCTACCTGACCTTGTCCTAGACAAGCTCCTCCTCAGTGTTTGAGATAACCTGCAAAACAAGACAGAACAAACCTAGTCATAACAAGTACCATGTAGTGACAACATTTAGTTACATAAATGACATTTTCCAATAAAAAGAGCTGGGACTTCCTGGGGAAGCAGTTGATTACAGAGCTGGGATGGGGAAAATATGACTTTTGAACATCTGGATATGCCAGAAATGCTAAAAGAAAAGATGGGGCTTGTTGAAGGAACTCGGGAAACAACATAAAGGAGTCTGCACTGATCTTAGTTAGAATAACCACAGCACAAAAAGAAAAGTTGATTATAACCCAGAGAATAAATATCCATGTCATAAATAAATAATGGAATAAACACATAAATGAGGGAGAAAGCATACTGCTTCCTAACAGTGGATTCTAATTAATACAGACAGAGTGAATCAGGGAAACAAATTCATTAGGGAAATACCACAAGCATAATGGGTACAGACAAAATCTACTTATGAACGTTAAAAATGGGGGGGGCAAACAACTAGGGGAAACTAGGTTTTTGCAAAGAAATAACCAGTAAATGCAGTGTGGGATCCTGGAAACAAAATGCCACTGCAATCCAAGTGTTTATCTGAGTCACTATTATGTATCTGACAATTTACTATGAGAGGGGGCTGGAGAAGAAATCTATGGAAACTGTACAATTGTTTGCCAATTTTTCGAGAAGTCTCAATTTTTTTTTTTTAAGAGTACGCCTTTCTGTCTTTGAAATGAGTGATCAGAATCACCCCCAAGTGCTGAGGAAAAACACAGGTCAGCTGCAAGAAAGACACTGTACAGTAACCTCTGAGTGTATCTTTGTCCAAATCACTCCTGGCCTCAGAGCCCCCAGCTCCTTCCTCTGCACCAAGCTCAATAGCAGTACTGCTTCTGGTTGTGAGGATCAGGTGTATGCACACAGGATGGCATCGACCAGGTAAGAAGCATGCCTTTCAGCTTCCTTCCTGAGGGGCCAAGCATGTCCCTGTCCTCAGAGCCCAACCCTATCATGCTCATACCACCCCTTTCTGTCTGCCCTGCTCATTGCCTGTGTCACCCAGGGTTCAGCAGGTGCAACGGTCTGCAGTAAGTGTAAAGGGTGAGTGAAACAGTGTGCAACCCCTTCTACTGGAGGGCATGGTCCTCAGGGTGGGGGGTGAAGATAGTGCTCCCCTCCTCTGAAAACGGAAACACTCTAAGCAGGAGGTAAGGGAAGTCAGTCCACCCACCTGGACCCTTTCTGGGTGAGGCTGAGGCTTATGTACTCCTGCAGCAGGGAACCACACCCTCGCTCCTTGAGGCTGCCCTGATTCTCCCTTTTGTCTCCCCATGGGGTTCCCTGTGACTTCAGGAATGATGTGTTTTCCCATATTCTGCTAAGAAGGTAAAGCCTTTCGGTGGGCATTCTCTCCTTGTCCTTACTCGTCCTTGGGGCTTTGGCCTGAACCGGCGAGAGTCTCTGGTGTCCATCTGGTTTGCTTGTGCTGCCTTCATCGGGATTGGCCCAGATGGAGGGTCCTGCGTCCGAACTGTCCACAGTGTTGCCAACAGGCCTGCTGTCTGTGCCGCCAACTGTGGCCCCCTTCATGCTAGCCTGCAGAGTTCCTGCTGCCCCCGGGGCCACCCTGCGACCCATCCTTGGAGGGGCTGGGCTAAGGACAGACGGCGTGTTCCTGCGCAGACAGTACGAGGCCTGTGCTCGGTTTCCTTCTCCACCCGTGTAGGCCAGGGAGGCGGCCAGGGACACATCGCTGAGCACAGAAAGGCTGCTGCCGTTGACCTGATCTTGATCCCCTTGTCCGTGGAGCTCCATGGCCTGTGTTGAGAGAAGAAACAGGAAAGTGGAGAAGACAGTGAGGGGAGGAGGGATGGTCACCTAAGCTAAGCTACTGCAGGGCTGTAACTGGGAGAACCTGTGAGGTCCTCAAGTCTGGTGCATGCAGGGAGGCAGGAGCACTGGGAGGCCATGAGGGCAGGGGGGCTGTGCCCACAGGGAGGCTGTGGCACAGGAAGGCGGTACAGGAAGGCCATGTAGGAAGGCCATTCAAGCAAGGAGGCCCTGCCACGGGGAGGCCTCCTAGCACCTCCATGAGGGTCACTCGAGTTCTGTGCAGACACAGTTGTGCTGCCGGGAGGGTACTCCCGCATTCAGAGGGCACCCTCAGAGGGCCGTTTGACACACTGGTCTTAGCATTTCTGCACAACAGATTCTGGGGTGGGTGGTGGGGAGACTGCTGGCCAAGCTGTGCTCAGTGTACACTCTCATACAGAGCACAAGCTGTGCACACCTGCTATGCTGCTCACGAACAGAGCTCCATATGCGGCTCCAGCTAAGGAAGGACTGCCACACGCTTGCCAGTGTCCCGTGACACATGCACCGGCCTGGATTGTGGTAGCAACTCGTCCAGGGTGGACTGGACAGAGAAGGTGCTGTTGGGGGCACTGCAACATCAGCCATGACATCAGAGGAGCCGGCATGTGAGGGGCCACAGGTGTTCACAAGTACTGGGACCTTTCCAGTGAGGCAAGGTCTACGCATGGTGCCTAATGGGGCCTGAGCTCTTCTGAAGGCAGTGCTTTCTCACGGGGAGTCTCAGAGAGCTGCCTGGAAGGGCCCTCACTGCTCTTCTAAGTCACCCTGGCCTCACCACCCAGAGTCCACACAAAGGCTTACAGATGGGCTCCTCCTGTCCTCCGCCTCCAGCCCGGGTATGGAGACCATGTCACCCGCAGGCTGGGCCTGGGTCCCGCTGTACGCCTCCATGGGGGGCCTCAGTAGGCCCACCAGGTCCTCCCAGCAGGCAAACACATCTTCCTTCGAATTGGAAGGAGGACACAGCTGCAGGTAGAAAGAGCGGCCTGTGGCAAGCTTTAGCTGGAATTGCTTTTTGTCGTGATTATAGATGGATAACTTCACAAACTTCAAAGGAAGCAGCCTGTTGGGCAGCAAAGAAGTGGGGGATTAGGCTGAGACAAAGGGGAAGGAACAGGGAGGCAGTCTTCCGGTCCTGTCAGAATCTATTATTTCCTAAAGGATCTGCCAAATCCTGCTCACCCAGCTCAGCCCTCCTGCCAGAGCCACATTCCTGAGACATGCCGCCGTAATTTGTAGCTAGCCCTTCGCCTTCCAGGCCTCATAGGACACCAGGCCAACTCCTGACCACCTACTAGGACCCCCCTACTCCCCACTCTGCCATGCAAGGGATGCTGCCATGTACCCCCAACTGTCCTCCTGGCCTTGAGCCAAATATTGCCTCCTCTGATTCTGATGTGGCTGCAGGTCAAGCAGTGGTGGGCGTACCCACTCTGCACATATCCCACACAGAGGGACTCAAACTCCTGTACTCGCCTGGTCAGTTCCAAGCTCTCTGCTGCCTTGAAGTCCGTTCTCTGGGTATCGGAGTCATCACTGGCACTGGCCACACAATGTGTGGCCGGCTGAGCCAGCAGCATGACATCGGGCCCTGGCAGGTGCTGGCCAGTGTAGGCCACGCCAATCGTCACCATGTTCACGGTGTTGTGCACGTCGATCACCTCTCCCCGTCTGTTGACCTAGTGGTGTTGGAAGAACATGGCTTGGCCGTGCATTCTCTCCTGTCTTCCTCGGCCCCACTCCTCAGAGAAGAGGCTACCGCAGCTCTCGGTGTTTGGCTGAAACTCAGCAGACCGGGCTCCAGCCGTGCACCATGCGGACAACCGGGCTCATGCAAAACAGACATTGTATTAAGACCAAGAACAGCTTTCCAACTCAAAAATACCAAGGCAAGAAACCCTAAAACATAAAGGGATTAAAGGTGGGACAGTCAAGTGCAACACATGATCTGGGCTGGGAAACCCTGCTACTGAGAACGCCATGGGGATGACTGAGAAAACACACACATACACACACACTACTAGTCAAAGGGCAGGAAATCAGGCCGTGGTTACCTAAGTAAACATCCAAGTTCTTAGCAAACTCAGGAAGAATTTAGAGCTAAGGAGAACAAATGTCATCACTTACTCAATGAGGGTTGAGCGAGCAGGACAGTCCATGTCTTGAGTCTGGGTGCATTCACTGGCTGGAATCCCGCCCTCATATTTTGGGTAGCCAGGGGCTCCATGGCCCAGACCGCCCAGTCACGGCACCCAAATCCTGGGGAAGGGACCCGGCATCGGGGTCCTCGAGGGTTTTCAGGGGACTCCAAGGAAGAGCCAAGGCTGAGCAAGAGTGATAGCTGAGCGGTCACGGAGCTCTGGGTCAGGTGGCACCTATATCCTTGCACCCTCTTCCCTGCCTCACCCCTACACGTGTAGTTGCTCATGCTGCATGGCCGGGACATACCGGATGCCACAGCCAACAGCCATCCTGAAAGCTGTGTAGACCAGAAACTCCCTGAGCTGAAAGCCTGATGACCTGGAAAGTCACATCACTCCCTAGGGCTCAGTCTGCCTCTCAGGACAAGGGGTTCTTCGTGCTGCCAACATAAGTAGATTGTTGTGAGGCTCACAGGGGATGGACACCAGACTGAGCTGGACCCTTTAGAGAACCACATACACATGATTGCAGGACCTGGAACCCTGAGTTCCTACAGAACATCCTGAGGGAGGGAAAGCAATGGCAAACAGCCCAACCAGCAGGACCTCATGGCACAAGTTCACCTGTCAAACCCACGGCCAGACTGATCTCCAAGAGTTATTAAGTGTTTAGTAAGGACATACACAGGACAACACCTGCCTGACAATAAGGGCATCACGTATGGCAAAGGGTGACACTGGATAAAACAGGCTGGAAAAATCATGTAGTGAAAAAAACAAACGAACAAAAAAAACCAGTTACTTTCCTCTACCCACCTGCAAAGTCACTCAAGATATCATTACACACTCAGAAC
Source organism: Mustela erminea (assembly GCF_009829155.1). NCBI lineage: Eukaryota > Metazoa > Chordata > Mammalia > Carnivora > Mustelidae > Mustela > Mustela erminea. The sequence continues at coordinate 3,083,063 of NC_045616.1, forward strand.
ATAATAGGTCTACAGTATTGTCATGGGAAGAAAAGAAGGAAAGGGAGGAAGAGGGGGAGCATTCATGAATCAGAGAACAGGGAGAAGGGGGCACATACATGCATCGGGGAGAACAGGAAGGGGGAACCATGAATCAGGGAGAAGTGGGACCAGACCGTGAATCAGGGAGGAGTGGGGGACCGGACCATGAATTGGGGAGGAGGGGGATGGCCCTTCACCTGTATGAAGTCACTCTCAAATGTGGGGACGTCTTTCAGGAGCGTATACTCTCCCTTGCCCAGCAGCTGGTGCAGCTTCCCTACAGAGCTGTGGAACATGGGCGGCACAGGACAGCTCTGGGTGCTGGGGTCTGCTGACTCCCTGTCGCTGTCCATGGCTCCCTTGCACTAAGAGACCTGCAGAGAGATCAGAGGTTTTCTTGCCCCTGTGACTTGGGCTGTTTCCCCAGCACTGGCACACATGTGCTGGCACAGAGTTAACACCCATATCCTGCCATGGTGTGACTTTGACACAGGATCCTCTGAGCTCATATGTCCCTCACACCAGCTGGATGGGTGCCCATCTGGGACCTGGAGGAAGGCCTCCTGTCCTTGGCTGAGGGAGGCCAGCACCAGGACACTTGCACAGCTCAGGAACCACAGCGTAGGCCGGCGTGCAGACCCTTACCCTCACTCCTCAGCCACTGCCTTGTGCAGTGAACAACCTCTACAACCTTGTGGACAGGCCTGGCCTCAGAGACCCCAAACTTTCATTTTCCCACTCTCCCTGGCCCAGGCCTCTGATCTTCACTGCGGATTCACTGCATCCAAGAAAAGTGGCCATCACTTCTATCTAAACAAAGACAGTCACCTGATCTGAGCTTTTCATTACTTCTCCCCCTCGGGAAGGCTTTCCATTTAGACAACTGTCCCCCCCATTCTGGGTCAGGATTAGGACCAACCCCACCCTGACCCTGACCCCAGCTGAGGTCCACTTAGACCACTGTCCCTTCCCTCCTGGGTCAGGGTCAGGATCAAGCCCACCCCGACCCCAGCTGAGTTCCTATTCTGGTAAGGCTCTCTCCTACAGCCTTCCTGCCCTCGCCTCCTTAGGGGATCTGCACTCTGAACCTGGGTCCTGATGAGGTTCTGCCCCAGCCCACCCCACGGGTCTCCTCCTGAGGCTCTCCCACGAAGCACGGGTCGAGCTCACCTAACCCTGGTCTAGGTCATGGTCTTGGCGCGTCCACCCCACCGTCACATCCCGACCTAGGTCACGGTCCTGGAGCGGCCACCCGACTGTCCCACCCCACCTCGTCCAGATCATGGTCTTGGCATGGCCACCGCACTATCAGTCCCCCGCCCAGGCACCCCTCCCTGCGCCCCGCAGTCCCGTGGGGCCAACGAGGACTGACCCCTGGCCTCCGGGTGGGCACGGGCGGGCCGCAGCAGACCCGACCTCTGGAATCCCAAGTGCACCGGCCGCTCCAGCGGCCAGGGCGCCCCCGCCCTGCCCCGAACACGCTCTAGGCCCGCGGTGCCCTGGAAGCCCTGTCTCCGCCCCACACAGGCCGCCCTTCAGCTCTGTCATTGTGAGCTGGAGCCGTCACACAGCACTGTGCCCTCATCCCCGCAGCCGCCCCTCCGCACAAACACCTGCCACCCACCAGGGACGCCCCAGCGCAGGGCGCGCAGATGTAGTCGCTGCCTGCGCAGGGAAGGACAGCCCGCTGCCGGCTGGCGAGGAGTGCGCAGGAGCGGATGCCTGCGGGAGAGCCTCAAACTCCGCCCGGTTCAGGCGGGACCCGAGGGCTGGAGCACCAGAGCCAAGGCCGCCAACTGTGCGTCTGCCCCTTTAAGAGCGGGCCAGCAGCTGCGCAAGCGCAGTCACCGCCTTGCAAGTGTGGTAGGTCAGAGCGCATGCGCAGAAGTAGAGGGCACAATAAATATTTCTAGGGTTTGGTGCTGGAGGGAGCAGGAACCGGGAACTGAGCCTTCCTGGGTTTACAGAAAAGGCGGCACAAGGGTGTCCCCGCTTGTCCGGGTGCCCTGCTCCTTTGCATCTCCTGGCATTGTGCGCTAAAGCTGAAGCAGGTCCCTGATGTTATCCCTCCAGGACTGGGTCAAGTAGGGTCAAGGTCGTCTCAGGAATAGAACCAGAAAACTAGCTAAGGCACAGCATCTAAGCAGTGTTTTTGAACAACCAGATAGGGTAGAAACGTTCTGTGTTCGGATGACTTCAGGGTCTTTCTTGTGTCTCTGGAGATCAAAACCCCTTGTCTTGTACAAACTGAGCAGATGGACCGCGTGGAAAGCAGGCATTTGAAGAACTGCTGGAGGAGCTCGTAGCCCTGGTTCATCTGAATCCACAAGCCCCAACAGCTGACCAGTTCCATCATTCTTCAAGTGAGTCTCTGTGGCCGCAGCCCTCAGGAGAACCAGGAATAGAGCATGCACTGACCTACTTTGAGGCGACTTTATTTCAGGGAACAGCAGAGTCGCATCTACCCACACACAGCCTGCTTTAGAGTATGGCCAACCCCTGGGGGAGTCCCCGCGCCAATCCTCCCTGCAGAACAAACAGGGACTCCTAGGGGACCATGCACAGTAAGTCCAAGGAGCATGGCTTCTCCTCTCCCCAAGGAATGCCAAATACAAAGCTAGGACTAGCCCAGGCTCAGGCTACTTCTGTCAGAGAGGGCTCTTCAGACTCTGTGGGGCTGGGGCTGGCTATTGGTGAGGACTGAAGTTGTTCTCACTGCAGTCCCCTACCCTCCCTGGATCGTGCTCCCAGGCACACCAAGCAGGGGTGGACAGGATGATATCTTAGGAGCTGGTTCTTCCCTGATGTTCTCTATTCTTCATTCTCTATTTTATTTGTCTTGGTTCTGATATTTTATGATTCCCTTCTTTATGCTAGTGCATTAGTTTTCCCTATTTACTACCTGTTACATGTTTATATCCTTTAACATCTCCCTAACCCCACATCCCACCCATGTTCATCACCAATCTACTCTCTGTTTTATAAATTCAGCTTTTTTAGACTTCCACATATAAATGATGTCATGCAGGGTTTATCTTTCTGTCTCAGTTATTTCATTTAGCATAATGCCCTCAAGATACACCAGTGATGCTCCAGATGTCTTCTTTCCCATGTCCAGATATATTCCATCCCATGTAAACACCACATATCCTTTATCCATCCATCCATTCATCCATTCATTGACAAGCACTTAGGTTGTGTCCATATCCTAACTATTGTGAATAATGCTTCAGTGAATATAGGAGTGAAGACTTTCTTTGAGATACTGATACCATCTCCTTTCACTGTATTTCTCAAAGTAGGATTACTGGATCACAAGGTAGTTCTTTTATCTTTCTTTTTTTTTATTGTTTTAGGAACTTCCACACTATTTTCCATATTAAATGAACCAACTTACCTTTTACCAACAGTGCACAAAGGTTACATTTTCTCCACATTCTCTCCAACACTGATTGTCTCTTGTCTTCTTCATGATATCTAGTCCAACATTCCGGTCGTGTGAGGCAACATGTCATTATGGTTTTGATTTGCATTTCCCTGATGCTTGGTAATGGTCACCATCTTTTCACTTACCTGTTGACTATTTGGATACCTTCTTTGGGAAAAATTCTGTTGAGTTCCTGTACCATTTTTTTTTATCAGATTGTTGTTGTTACTGAGTTTTATATTCCATTTAATAGGCTGTGTTTTTATTTTGCTGATTGCTTCTTTTGCTGTGCAAATGCTTTTGAATTGGATGCAGTCCCACTTGTTAATTTTTACTTTTGCTACTTTTGCTTTGATGTCATATCCCAAAAAGTCATTGTTCAAACCAGTGTCAAGGAACTTCTTTCATGTTTTGTTGTTGTTGTTGTAGAAGTTTTAAGGTTTCATATCTTATGTTACATCTTTAATCCATGTAATTTTTGTGAGTGATAGAAGATAGAGGTACAAATTCATTTTTCTGTTCTATACGGCTACCCAGTTTTCCCATCGCCATTTGTTGAAGACAATATCCTTTCTCTGTTTAGTTTTCTTTGTTCCCTTGTTGAATATTAGTTGACTGTATATGAAGAAGTTTATTTCTTGGGTCTCCATTTGCTTCTTTGGCATCTATATTCACCAGAAACATTGGCTTATAGTTTTATTTTTTCTTGTAGTGTTCTTATCTGGCTTTGATGTCAGGGTAATGTTGCTCCTGTGTCATTCTGGAATCTCCCTTTGGTGAGTTTTTATAGCTACAAATTCTTTCTTATCCATGGGTGTCTGTCCAAGTCAGCAGTCTCCAGTATTTTCCCAGATAGATCTCAGAGTGTTTGGGGACGATTTGGTGAATCTTACTCTTTCTAATACCTTTACCTAAGTCTGTCTACCTGTAAGCAGATGTACAGATTAGTGAGCCTTCTCCCACATCCCTTGGAGTTTAGTACCAGATCCAACCACTTCCACAGAGTATGTCTCTGTGTGAATGTCTCATTATCGTTAATAAAGAGAGGGGTGTGAAGGAGGGACATCTCATGTCACCACAATGCTGACTTACATTTCACATGGATTGAAAATTATTATAACATGCTTCCATTTTAAGTCATAATAAATAATAGTAGAGTGAAATACCAAAATTATAATACTGTGTTTTATGTTTCTCTTTATTAGAGATCTTTATAGCTTCATATGACTTATACATACTATCCACCTTTCATTTCAACCACAAAGACTCCCTTTAGCATTTGTTGGGCATATCTAGTTGTAACAAAAGTACTAGGCTCTGCATATTGAGAGAAGAAAGAGTATTTATACACATATGACAGACTTAAAAGAGTGATAACAAGTGGACAATTGGCTATATAGTTCTGGAGCTTAAAGTTGTGGCTGATCCATAGTTAAAATTTTGCAAGATTTTAACATATAGATGATATATGAAAATACGGGGATAAATATGATTTTTCAATAAGAGTGTGTAAACACAAATAAATAATGAGCAAGCACAGAGGGAATTCAAAACATAAATTTTAAGTGATAGAAGGAGACTAAATAAATAAATAAAGAGAGGGGGAATAAGAGATGGGAAGACATTTATAAGATCGTTAAGCAGACTATTCTAGGAAATGAGAGGCCCTAAGGCGTTGAGTGTGGAAAGTGAAGATTAAGAATTTTTCATAAAAGCTATCCACACAGATTTACTATTTTCCTGGGCAGTGTGGATTCTTTGGTCTGGGGAAAATGCACACCATTCCAGTCACAGTGGGAGAGGAAAATGTTTTTGTAAAGAATTGGAAGCAATTCTGCATGCAAAAAGTTACCCAGAAACACCTGTGTGAAGAGTTTAGAAAAGGTGTGATGTTCAAAGGCTATGTGTGTTTCTGTTAGATGGAAGACTATTGTCTAGGTGAGTTTGAAGTCTTGTGATAAGTATCCAATAGTGAACAAAAATCTGGGTGTGGTACACAAAGTGATCACTGGTAGCCTGAGGCTAGAAAGGAATGGGACTAGGGAAAATGTGGAGATATCCAGATTCAATAGGAGAAGTATGTACTGTAAGAGAGAAAGAGGATCATTGGAATCTGATAAGCATTTAAAGAAATGGAGTCAAAATAATATGCCAGATCTAATCTGGGAATTGATGTGGATTACATTTCATCTTTCCAATTCTGAGATAATGCTATCAGCTCGTTTTACTATACAGAAGTGAGGATAGGATTCAACAAAATTACAAAGGCATTTCATACTCCTTTTGGAAATTGGAACTGACAACTAATTAAAGACAAAGCTGTTGTTTGGACCCTGATGTGTTTGTTGGAAGCCAGGTTGACTTTGGGTTGAGGCTTAGCTCTGTCAGCCTAGTTGGAGATAAGAGCAAAGGAGTGACAGTTGTTAGAGTCTCAGATTGTAAAGAGCAAATAACGAGATATAAGTTAAAATTTAAAACTGCTGTTGTCATAGTTATTTCACCCATAGGGACTGATACAATGTGATATTTAGTAGTTTGCTTACCCAAATTAGTGATTTAAGACATAGTTCCATTAGGAATGACAACAAAGTCCAAAATATGGCTGAAGACAAATAAGATTTTAAAAAGTCATTATAGAAAGGAGTTAATGGGGAGTCAAGATGGCAGAGAAGTAGCAGCCTGAGACTACATCAGGTAGCAGGAGATCATCTAGATAGCTAATCTAAAGATTGCAAACACCTGCAAATCCAACGGGAGATCGCAGAGAAGAACAGCAGTTCTAGAAACAGAAAATCAACCACTTTCTGAAAGGTAAGACTGGCAGAGAAGTGAATTCAAAGCGACAGGAAGATAGACTGCGGGGGGCAGGGGCCAGCTCCCTGCAAGTGGGGGAGCAATGGAGCACTATATTAGGACTTATAAAAGTCTGATCCACTGAGGGACATTGCTCCAGAGGCTAAACTGGAGTGAAACCCATGTGACATGAGCATGGCCTGAGGTCCCGCAGGGTTACAAAAGGATCAGGGGTGTCTAAGTGTCGCAGAGCTTGCAAGTATTAGAACGGGGAAGCCGGCTACAGAGACAGAGCCGAGGAGTGAGCTCTCAGTTCGGGGTTACTTTGAATAGGTCACAGGCTCGGTTAGCTCCGAGCGTGGCCATAGGCCAGAGAGACAGGAGTAATTGGGCGCTAATTCTCTGAGGGCACACTGAGGAGTGGGGACCCGAGCTCTCGGCTCCTCTGGGCCGGAGACTGGGAGACCACCATTTTCATTCCCATCCTCCGGAACTCTACAGAAAGCATTCAGGGAACAAAGGCTCCTGAAAGCAAACCCAAACTGATTACTCAGCCCTGCCCCTGGTAAGGGGGGTGCAATTCTGGCTGGGGCAAAGACACTTGAGAATCACTACAACAGGCCCCTCCCCAAGAAGATCAACAAGAAATCCAGCCAGGACCAAATTCACCTACCAAGGAGTACAGGTTCAATACCAAGGAGAGCAGCGGAATTCCAGAAGTGGAGAAAGCAAAGCACAGAACTCATGGCTTTCTCCCCAAGATTCTTTAGTCTTGCAGTTAATTTAATTTTTTTTCAAATTTTTTTCTTCTTCTGCTAAATTATTTTTTTTACTTTTACCCTTTTCTTTTTTAATGTTTTTGCCTAGTTTATCTCATATATATATATATATATAGATATATATATATCTATATCTATATATCTAAATATATATAGATATATATTTCTTTTTATATTTTTTATTCGTTTTCTTTTTTTGTTTTTTTTTCTGAACTTCTTTTTATCCCCTTTCTCCCCCCCGCCCCATGATTTGAGATCTCTTCTGATTTGGTTAAAGCGTATTTTCCTGGGGTCTTTGCCACCCTTTTAGTATTTTACTTGCTCCTTCATATACTCTTATCTGGACAAAATGACAGGACGGAAAAATTCACCACAAAAGAAAGAACAAGAGGCAGTATCGAAGGCTAGGGACCTAATCAATACAGACATTGGTAATATGTCAAGATCTAGAGTTCAGAATGATGATTCTCAAGGTTCTAGCCAGGCTCTAAAAAGGCATGGAGGATATTAGAGAAACACTTTGGGAGATATAAAAGCCCTTTCTGGAGAAATAAAAGAATTAAAATCTAACCAAGTTGAAATTTTAAAAAAGCTATTAATGAGGTGCAATCAAAAATGGAGGCTCTCACTGCTAGGATAAATGAGACAGAAGAAAGAATTAGTGATATAGAAGACCAAATGACAGAGAATAAAGAAACTGAGCAAGAGAGGGACAAACAGCTACTGGACAATGAGGAGAGAATTCAAGAGATAAGTGACACCATAAGACGAAACAACATTAGAATAATTGGGATTCCAGAAGAAGAAGAAAGAGGGAGGGGAGCAGAAGGTATATTGGAGAAAATTATTGGAGAGAATTTCCCTAATATGGCAAAGGGAACAAGCATCAAAATCCAGGAGTTGCAGAGAACCCCCCTCAAAATCAAGAAGAATAGGTCCACACCCCATCACCTAATAGTAAAATTTACAAGTCTTAGTGGCAAAGAGAATATCCTGAAAGCAGCCCAGGAAAAGAAGTCTGTAACATACAATGGTAAAAATATTAGATTGGCAGCAGACTTATCCACAGAGACCTGGCAGGCCAGAAAGAACTGCCATGATATATTCAGAGCACTAAACGGGAAAAACATGGAGCCAAGAAGACTATGTCCAGTTAGGCTATCATTGAAAATAGAAGGAGAGATTAAAAGCTTCCAGGACAAACAAAAACTGAAAGAATTTGCAAACACCAAACCAGCTCTATAAGAAATATTGAAAGGGGTCCTCTAAGCAAATAGAGAGCCTAAAAGTAGTAGATCAGAAAGGAACGGAGACAATATATAGTAACAGTCACCTTAAAGGCAATACAGTGGCACTAAATTCATATCTCTCCATAGTTACCCTGAATGTTAATGGGCTAAATGCCCCAATTAAAGACACAGGGTATCAGAATGGATAAAAAAAAATCTATATGTTGCCTACAAGAAACTCATTTTAGACGTGAAGACACCTCAAGATTTAAAGTGAGCGGGTGGAAAACAATTTACCATGCTAATGGACATCAGAAGAAAGCAGGGGTGGCAATCCTTATATCAGATCAATTAGATATTAAGCCAAAGACTATAATCAGAGATGAGAAGGACACTATATCATACTCAAAGGGTCTGTCCAACAAGAAGATCTAACAATTTTAAATATCTATGCCTCTAACATAGGAGCAGCCAACTATATAAACCAATTAATAACAAAATCAAAGAAATACATCAACAATCATACAACAATAGTAGGGGACTTTAACACTCCCCTCACTGAAATGGACAGATCATCCAAGCAAAAGATCAACAAGGAAATAAAGGCCTTAAATGACACACTGGACCAGATGGACATCACAAATATATTCAGAAAGTTTCATCCCAAAGCAACAGAATACACATTCTTCTCTAGTGCACATGGAACATTCTCCAGAATAGATCACATCCTTGATCCTAAATCAGGTCTCAACCAGTATCAAAAGATTGGGTTCATTCCCTGCATATTTTCAGACCACAATGCTCTGAAGCTAGAACTCAATCACAATAGGAAATTTGGAAAGAATTCAAATACATGGAAACTTAACAGCATCCTTTTAAAGAATGAATGGGTCAATCAGGATATTAAAGAAGAATTGAAAAAATTCATGAAACAAATGATAATGAAAACACAACGGTTCAAAATCTGTGGGACACAGCAAAGGGAGTCCTGAGAGGAAAATATATAGAGGTACAAGCCTTTCTTAAGAAACAAGAAAGGTCTCAAGTACACAACCTCACCCTACACCTAAAAGAACTGGAGAAAGAACAAGAAAGAAATCCTAAACCCAGCAGGAGAAGAGAAATCATAAAGATCAGAGCAGAAATCAATGAAATAGAGACCAAAAAAAGAATAGAGCAAATCAACAAAACTAAGAGCTGGTTCTTTGAAAGAATTAATAAGATTGATCAACCCTGGCCAGACTTATCAAAAAGAAAAGAGAAAGGACCCAAATGAATAAAATCATGAATAAAAGAGGAGAGATCACAACTAACACCAAAGAAATACAGAGAATTATAAGAACATACTATGAGCAACTCTACGCCATAAAATTTGACACTCTGGAAGAAATGGATGCATTCCTAGAGACATATAAACTACCACAACTGAACCAGGAAGAAATAGAGAACCTGAATAGACCCATAACCAGTAAGGAGATTTAAACAGTCATCAAAAATCTCCAAACAAACAAAAGCCCAGGGCCAGCCGGCTTCCCGGGGAAATTCTGTTGCATTTTTTATGCCAACAATGAAGCAGAAGAAAGAGAAATCAAGGAATGTATCTCATTTACAACTGTACCAAAAAACCATAAGATACTTAGGAATAAGCCTAGCCAAAGGATAAAATATGCATACTGTGAAAAATATAGGACACTTATGAAAGAAATTGAGGAGGACACAAAGAGATAGAAGAACATCCCATGCTCATGGATTGGAAGAATAAATATTGGTAAAATGTAAGTGCTACCCAGAGCAATCTACACATTCAATTCAATCCCTATAAAATACCATATGCATTTTTCACAGATCTAGAACAAACAGTCCTAAAATTTGTATGGAAAAAGAAAAGACTCTGAATAGCCAAAGTAATTAAAAGAAAGAAAGAGGAAAAGAAAGAAAGAAAGAAAGGAAGGAAGGAAGAAAGAAAAGAAAAGGAAAGGAAAAGAAAAGAAAACCTGGAGGAATCACAACTTCGGACTTTAAGTTTTGTTACAAAACTGTAATCACTGGGTGTGGTGCATAAACAATGAATCTTGGAGCACTGAAAAATGAAATTAAATTAAATTAAAAAAAAAACCTGTAATCATCAAGGCAATATGGTATTGGCACAAAAACAAACCCCAAAATCAATGAAACAGAATAGACAAGCCAGAAATGTACCCTCAACTGTACAGTCAAGTAATATTTGACAAAACAGGAAGGAATATCCAATGGAAAAAAGAAAGTCTTTTCAATAAATGGTGTTGGAGAAAATTGGACAGCTAAGTACAGAAGAATGAAACTGGGCCCTTTTCTTACTCCGTACATGAAAATAAACTCTAAATGGTTGAAAGCCCTAATTGTGAGACAGGAACTCATCAAATCCTAGAGGAGGACACAGGCAAAAACCTCTATGACTTGGGCCACAGGAACTTCTTGCTAAACATGTCCCCAAAGGCAAGGAAAACAAAAACAAAATTGAACCATAGTGACTTCATCAGGATAAAAAGCTTTTGCACAGCAAAGGAAACAATCAACAAAACTAAAAGGCAACCTGCAGAATAGGAGATGCTATGTTGAAATGACATATCAGATAAAGGATCAATATCCAAAAGAAGAAATCCATCAAGAAAGGGACAGAAGGTATGAACAGACATTTCTCCAAAGAAGACAAACAAATGGCTGACAGACAGATGGAAAAAAAAAAAAAAAGCTCAACATCACTCATCATCAATGAAATACAAATTAAAACCACATTGATATACCACTTCACACCAGTCACAATGGATAAAATGAACAACTCAGGAAATAGCAGGTGTTGGTAAGGATGCAGAGAAAGGGGAACCCAGGAACACTGTGGGAGTGCAAACTGGTGCAGCTACTCTGAAACACAGTAGGGAGGCTCCTCACAAAGTTCAAAATTGAATATATATGCACATATATATTCATTATATTTTCACTAGATATTCATTACTTATAATGGACTATATTCATTATATATTCAATATATGTTAAAAATTGAATAGAGATATAATGGGCTATTAGTCATCAATAAGAATGGACTTTTGACATTTTTCCATGGAACTAGAACATAAAATGCTAAGCAAAATAATTAGAGAAAGAAAAATAGCATATGATTTCATTCATCTGTGGAATTTAAGAAATATTCTGGTGACCATAGGGGAAGGAAGGCTAAAATAATAGTGGATAATAACAGAGAGACAAACTGTAAGAGACACTTAGCTATAGAGAATAAACTGAGGGCTGATGGAAAAGAGTTGAGTGGGAGCATGAGGTGATTGGGGTATGGGCAGTAAGGAGGACACTTGATGTAATGAGCACTGACTGTTGTACGCAACTGACGAATTCCTTAATTCCACCTCTGAAGCTAACAGTACAGTATATGTTAACTAATTTGAATTTAAATAAAACTTAAAAAAAAAGAAAAAATAGATTATTTGACCATACAATTATGGGTCAATTTCTGGGATTTCTATACTTTTCCATTGATATATGTGTCTATTTTTATGTCAGCACCATATTGTCTTGATCACTTCAGCTTTATAACAGCTTGAAATCCAGAAACGTGACTCCTCCAGCTTACTTTATTTTTTCAGGATTGGTTTGGTTATTCAGGGTCTTTAGTGGTTTCATACATGTTTTAGGATTGTTCATTCTTGCCATGTGAAAGATGCTGGTGGTATTTGGATAGGGGTTGCATAAATATGTAGATTGATTTGGGTAGGATATACCTTTTAACAATGTTTGTTCTTCCCGTTCATGAACGTGGAATGTTTTCCATTTCTTTTTGTCATCTTCAACATCTTTCACAATTTTTCTATAATTTTCAGAGTACAGATCTTTCACCTTTTTTATTGTGTTTATTCCTAGGTATCCTGTTATTTTTGGTGCAACTGCATATGGGATTCCTTGATTTTTTTTTCTTATGCTTCATTATTGTTGTATAGAAATACAACTAATTTCTGTACATTGAGTTTCTATCGTGAAACATTTTTAAATTCATATATTAGTTGTAGGAATATTTTTGGTTGAGAATTTCAGGTTTTCTATTTAGAGTATCATATCATCTACAGTTAGTGAAATTTGTACATATTCCTTCCTAATTTGGATGTCTTTTATTCCTTTTTGCTTCTGATTGCTGTCACTAAGAATTCCAGTGCTATGTTAAATAATAATGGTAACAGTGGTCATTCCTGTCTTGTTCCTGAATTTAGAGGAATACCTCTCAGTTTTTCCCATTGATGATATTAGCACTGTCTCTTTCATATATTGCCTTAAAGGTGTTGAATAATGTTCACTTTATCCCTAGTTTTTTGAGTGTTTTTATCAATAGTGGATGCTGAATTTTGTCAAGTGATTTTTCGGTGTTATTGAGGGGATCATATGGTTCTTACTATTTCTTTTATTAATGTTGTGTATCATGCTGATTGATTTGCAAATACTGACCCAGTCCTGCAGCCCAAGAATAAATCCCATTTGACCATGGTGAATAATTCTTTTAAGGTGTTGTTGAATTAACTTTTCCAGCTATGTGCATAGAGGTTTGCATCAGTATTCATCAGGGATATTGGCCTGTAATTCTCCTTTTTAGTGACATCTTTTGTTTTGGAATCAAGGTAATGCTGGCCTCAAGGAATGAGTTTTGGACATTTTTCTTCAATTTCTATTTTTTAGAATCTATTTTGATAAAAAAAAATAGGTATCAATTATTCTTTAAATGTCTAGTAAAATTTCCTGAGAAGCCATCTGGTCCCTGGGCTTTTGTTTTTTGGGAGAGTTTTGATTACTGATTCAATTTCTTTTCTTGTATTGGGTCTACTCAAATTTTCATTTTTTTTTTCCATTTCAATTTTGGTTGTTTGTTTCTGGGAATTTATCCATTTATTACAGATTTCCCAGTTTGTTAGAATATAATTTTTCAAAATATTCTTTTAATTATTTGCATTTTGGGGATCTTGGTTGTGGTAACTCCTCTTTCACTTATGATTTTATTTCTTTGGGTCCTTCCTCTTTTCTTTTTGATGAGTCTGACTAGGGTTTTATAAATTGTATTAATTCTTTCAAAGAATTAGATCTTAGTATAACTGGTCTGTTCAACTGATTTTGTTTGTTTCTTTCTATATAATTTATTTCTTCTCTAATCTTTATTATTTCCGTCAGCTGACTTTAGGCTTTAAATTTTTTCTTTTTTTTCTTTTTTTAATTTTTTTTTAATTTGACAGACAAAGATCACAGGTAGGCAGAGAGGCAGGCAGAGAGAGAGGAGGAAGCAGGCTCCCCACTGATCAGAGAGCTCAATGTGGGGCTTGATCCCAGGACACTGGGATCATGACCTGAGCTGAAGGCAGAGGCTTTTAACCCACTGAGCCACCCAGGTGCCGCTAGGCTTTATTTGCTGGTCCTTTTCTAGATCCTCTAGGTGTAAGGTTAAGTTGTGTATTTAATATCTTTCTTGCTCCTTAAAGGAAACCTGTGTTGCAGTATATTTCCCTCTTAGGACTGCCTTTGCTACATCCCAAAGGTTTTGGATTGTCATTTTGTTGTTGCTTGCTTGTTGTTTTGTTATTTTTGTTTTTGTTTTCATTTTCATTCACTTCTCTTTACTTTTCTTTGTCTTTAATTTTCTGGTTAGCTCATGGATGGGTTGTTCTTTACTTATGGTAAGATGTTCTTTAATCACAATGTATTTATGGTCTTTCCACATTTTTTGTTGTGTTTGATAGTAGTGTAGTCTGGAAATACACATGCTATGATCTCAATCTTTTTGTACTTGTTGAGGGCTTATTTGTGATGCAGTTTGTGATCTATTATAGAGAATGTTCCATGTGTACTTAAGAAAAATGTGTACTCTGCTTCTTTAGAAGGAAATAGTCTGACTATAGTCCATCTGGTCCTGTGTGTCATTCAAAGCTATTGTTTCCTTATTGATTTCCTGCTTAGATAATCTGTTCATTGATATGTATGGTGTTAAGGACCCCTACTATTATTGTATTATTATCAGTGAGTTTCTTTATGCCTGTTATTGTTTTATACATTTGGATGCTCTCAATGTGTATCATATCGATTGATTTGCAAATACTGACCCAGCCCTGCAACCCAGGAATAAATCCCACTTAATTCTGTTGATCTTGTTGGATAGATCCCTTTATTATGATAATATTCCCTTTTTCATCTCCTATTACAGTCTTTGTTTTGAAATCTAGCTTGCCTGATATATGTATGTCTACTCTGGCTTTCTTTTGATGTCCAGTAGCATTATAGATTATTTTCCATCCCCTCATTTTCAATCTGGAGGTGTCTTTAAGTCTATTATATTTAGTAGAGTTTATATTTGTAGGGGATATATATTCAGAGCAATCTTGAGCAGTAACTACAGAGTGCCCTTATGAATCTTCAACCCCACACATTCAGTCTTGCCCATTATCAATCCCATCACAGTGGCACATTTCTCAAAACCATGGCCCTACATTAACAAAGTATTGTCACCATCATCTACATTGGTTTACTCCCTGATGTTGTATATTCTGTGGTTCTTGACAAATGTATAATGACATGGATACACATTTAAGGTGTGATAGGGAATAACTTCCTTCTTCTCAAAAATTCTCTGTGTTCATCTTGTTCACCCTTCCCTCCTTCCAATGCCTGGAATCCAATGATTGTGTGTAGCCTGCATGATTTGGTCTTTTCCAAAATGTCATATGGTTGGAATCCTACAGTATGTAGCCTCTTCAGATTGACTTCATTCACTTAATAATACATAATTAAGGTTACTGCATGTCTTTTTCCCCCCTTGATAGCTCATTTTTTTTTAGCACTGAAAGTATTCCATTTTTTGGATGTACCACAATTTCTCTATCCTTTACCTACTGAAAGGTGTCTTGGTCACTTCCAACTTTGGGCAATAGTAAATGAAACCGCTGTAAAGCATCCAAGTGTAAGACTTTACCTGAACATAATTTTTTAACTTCTTTATGTAAATACTAAGAGAAGTGATTGATAGATTATTTAAGAGTTATTTAGTTTTATAAGAAATTACTGCACTGTTTTCCAAAATTGTATTATTTTGCATTCCCACCAGCAATTAATGAAAATTCCTATCCTTACAATCTCACTAGCATTTTATATTGTCCATGTCTTGGTTTGACCATTCTAGTATATGTGTAGTAGTATCTCCTTGTATTTATAATTTGCATTTGATTCCCTAATTATATATGATGTTGAGCATATTTTCATTTATTCATACCGCCACATTCTTATGTTGCTTTGCAGGATTTAAATCCCTTTGAGCACTAAAACACAGAACTAACTAGAGCCAGAGAATTAATGATGCCAATCCTTCCTGGCCCTGGTGACTTCAATCAACTAGGATCCCTAATCTGTCAATTTAGGAAAACACTTGTCTCAATTCTACATTAAATTCTCCTTTGGCAATCCCCTTGATGAATATATATGTGCACTTAGCTTAAGACTTTCTCAATTTTGTTGTTCAGGGAGATACTTCTTTGGGAAATATCCCAGTGTGTACATGCTGTCCTACTCTCTCTCCATTTATGTTTGTTATGTTATGTTATGTTATGTTATGTTATGTTATGTTATGTTATGTTAATGTTATGTTATTTTTTGCCACCTGGGTGACTTCCTTGGCTAAGTGTCTGCCTTCAGCTCAGGTCATGAACCTAGGAGTTTGCTTTTCTCTCTCCTCCCCATTCATGCTCTCTTTCTCTTTCTCTCTCAAAAAATATTTTTAAGAAATTTTAAAAAATAAATAAATCTGTATTTATTTATTTTAGAAAGGAGAAGGGGAAGAGGGAGAGAGAGAGAGAGAATTTCAAATGGACTCCTCACTGAGCAATATCAAATTTGATGTTTTGAAGCAAAATCCTTCCATTCTTAGACTTTGGCTTGTTTACATCTTTTGGCTTGATGGCCACCAAGAGGAAAATCCAGTTTTGGATTGCAATATAAATGTGATTGCATCCATTTTGTTTGATGATAGCAAAACTATCTTCCCACACTGTGTGAGGTCCTATATGTTCTAAACTGTCTTCCATCCTCTCCTTGTTTCATATCAACTGGAATTGATGTGTGCATCACTGTGTTCTGTTTTAAAGGTGGTTCCCTGAAGGGTAGATATCCAGGAACTGGAGAGGTAAAGACTGTTGGAATCCCTATTAGGAGATACACCTGCAGCAAGTGAGGGAGGCAGACATAGGCGAGTAGTGAAGCTGCCCCACAATTCATCTGTACCTGGGAATTCAATGGAAAAATAGGCCAAAAAGGCAGGTCTTTAGCTAGTCAGTGGCTACAGAAATGCCCCTGGGAGGGCATCAACTCAAATTCAGCAGTCCAGTGCACATTACATAGAGGGATGCAGGTGTGCACCATTATCAGAAGATGGTTGTTGTGGCCTGAATTGGGAACTTGTATAGAACATCAACAGAGCCACTCTATAGAACTGCCCACTAGTTATGAATTACTAATGTATGTAGAGATCCCTCAGGGAATTTAAATAGAAACTATTATGGGTGAATATTATTTTTCTTTTTTCTTTTTTAAATTTGAGTTACTTAAGAGTGGCATTGATTAAATGGTATGTGGCATACCATGGTCCCTGTGTGTGGAAGAGCTAGACTTTGAAGAAATGATTGATTTCCAAAATGTCTTTTTGACCGCTGTATTATGTAATATTTTCACTTTTTAACACTGTGCACTAAATGAATGTCGATCTAATCAGCCCAACTCCACTGACAGATATGAGAGTGGTTATAAGAAAATAGATCACTTGGAGCACCTGAATGTTGGGCTCCCCGCCGAGGGGAGGAGGCGCCCGGGCCAGCCAGAGGCCTCTCCTTGGGGCTGAGCGGGATGGCGAGTGTCGCGAACCCGGAACGCACCCACAGAAGACACTGGGCTCGGGAGGTCTGTCGAAGCAGGATCTCGCTTTATTGAGCAGGGCAGCGGCTTATATGGGGTGAGGGAAGGGAAGTGAGGTCAGCAAAGTGGGGGCCAATGGGGATGTGCCGTGTCGGCGGGAGTTGGGAGAGACACACCCTGCAGGGGGTGGAGACTCACGGGAAACGAAACTGATGGGAAACCGAAACCGCCACTTTGGCGCCTTTGTGGTCAGCCATGTGGGTTCCCGATTCGGAAGAGAAGGCCACCCGGCGCCATCTTAGCCTCTTGGGGCCCAACATCTCCCTCTTTTGTTTTTGTATGCATGACTTCTGTCTTAGGTCACCGGCGGCGGGCCTTCAGGCTTACCCGTCATTGGGGAATCACACTGCTTTGGTGTACCCCCTGTCTTAGGTTGCTCTGCGTCCCCCGCCGGTCTTACCCGTCATTGAATATCATGCCTGTATAGGGGTTTGGTCCCTGACCTGGCGTGGGTTGTTTCTGCAAGGAATCCCATCCGCCATAGGTCGTGAGACTATTGATGGGGCCCCTCGTAGGACTCGTCGTCACGGGTGGCCAGTCTCTGGTACTGAACATGGACATTCATGAGTTGAATGGCCTCCACTCTTTTTTGGACGAATTGGGCAATCTTATTGATAATACAGGGGCCAAAGGTCAGCAGGAGAAGTAGGGTTAGGATGGGCCCCAGGAGGGGGAGGAGAAAGGGAAGTAAGCCATTAAAGCTTGTCCAGAAAGGGGAGGTCATCAGGGCGTGGCGGCGCTTCTCTAGGTCCTCCTGTAGCTTCTTGATTTTGTCTCGTACAATACCCGATCGGTTGGCAAAGAAACAACATTCCTCCTGTAAAAACAAACATATGCCTCCCTTTTCGGCTGTTAATAGATCTAAGCCTCGCCGGTTTTGGAGTACCACAGTGGCTAAGGAGTCCAATTGTTCCTGGAGGTTTAAGATGGTTCCCGCTATTGTTTGGAGATCATCAATCATTTGTTGGGAGAGTGTTTTATAAAAATGGAGAGAGGTGCCCAAACCGGCTGACCCAGTGGCTACCCCGGCAGTGATGCCGAGCCCCAATAAGAGAGGGATGGCGGGATTGGCTCGAGCATTTCTCTCTGCAATTTGTTGGCATTCCTCCTTGTATAGGGCTGTCCACTTTATATATAAGGCCCCTGGAAGAACGGCCCTAGCTAGCGACCGCCAGTCAGCTGCTGTACATGGGGCATGGGCCAGACCTCGGAGGATGGTTTCTGTCCATGGGGCATTGGGCCCATCCTCTAATACTGCCTTTTTGAGCTCCTTAAGGTCCCCAGGTTCCCATGGGTACCAAGGAGCCGGACGGTTGCCTCCTGGGTTAACGTAAACAAAGTGCTGCCAGGAGGCAGAGAAAAGATTCCCGGTTTTAGAGCTCATAAGGCCCAACAGAGGAGCAGACACCATGCTTTCCCATCAGCCAGGGGGGAGTGGTTAGGCAGTCCAAGTCAGGCCAGAGAACACAGGGAAACTTCCCCGAAACAAAGAGAGTTTCGGCAGCTGCTTGGGAATATTCCCTATAGTCTCTGTCTTGAGTTAGACCAACCCCAGTTGGCTCCAGTTATAGCCATTAACACGGGAAGTGAGTGAGGGAGAAGCCCCCATATCTATTAGGAGAAACAGAGAGAAATACAGCAAGAGTCCCCTTTGTTAGGGATGGCCCAGCAACCTGGGTTTACTAGAAGAAAGCACTAGAAGAAGGCTTATTTGCATAATTATTATCCAATATGTCAGGAGGAAATTTACTAGTTGACTCACCGAATCTGGTTTTAGCTCTTAATACCTATCTCTTATGTTCCCTCCCGACATGTACGATGTCCTCAGATTCAAACGGGGCAGACATCCTCCCCTTAAACAGAATGTAACCTTAATCAAGGGAAACACAAAGGGCAACGAGAAAGACACACAAAACAATTAACGAGCCGGCAAAGAAAGACGCTGCGCGATTTCGGTACAGAACCGAAAGTACAAATTCAAACGGCCAAGGGGAACCACGAGTTTCCCCTGTGGCCCACAAACGAATGGGGCCCCGAAAAAGCGGGCCCCTCTAATCCCTGGGGCGTCCCCCAGGGTGGCAGGGGAGAAGTCCGAGTTCGTCAACTCCTTCTCAAGCTGCCCAAAATACGAAGCAACAACGTTGTTGTACGAAACAGAAAACAGAGCACCGATAACTGACAGGCGAGACAGACGAACAGGGGAACAGGAACATCGATATCGAAACACAAGTGCTGGCCAGCTTACCTCCCGGTGGGAGTCGGTTGGGTCCTTGGGCAGGAGTCCGATGATCTTTATTGTATCGCAGGCGCCTGCGGGTGGTCAGCAGCTCCTGCTAGCTGAGCACCCCAGGCTGGGGTGGTGCAGGATTTTTATAGACAGGTACAAACAAGTTTTGGGTGGGGCGGAGCTGATTGGCTGACAATTTACTTGGTGTTAGTGGATTGGCTTTGGAGGACCCGCGCGCGAAGAAAAAGGCGGGAAGGGGGAGTGAGGAGGGGGAGTTGGACCTTATTACTCAGCAGAGAAGCATCCTGCCTACGTGACTACGCCTCGGCTATTAGCAGAAGGTATCTTGTTCAAACAGGAGACAAATGTCACACCCTAAAAGCCAAGCGGTTACAGAAAGGCAAAAGAGCAGTTAAATTGGTCAACAACTGGGGGAAGGTCTTTCATTGCAAGGGGAGGAGGGGTATTCTTGCACAAGCGGTTACAAGAAGGCAAAAGAGCAGTTAATTAGTTAACAACTGGGGGAAGGGTCTTTCATTCCCCCCCTTTTTCTTTATCATGGATAGAATCTTATATCCATTTGTCCTGTTCAGTCAGTCTGGGGCTCGGTTTGTTTAAGGAGTTGATATTGCTGCGTCAGTACCATGGTCTGGATTACTGACAAGCGGTCTTTTATAAACTGTACGAGTTTATTTAAGATACAAGGGCCAATGGAGAGGTTTAGTAGAAGTATAATAAGGGGCCCTAAGATGGTGGATAGTAAGGTGGTGAGCCAAGAAGATCGATTAAACCAATTTTCAAACCAGCCCTGGTGGGATTCAAAATCCTTTTTTCTTTGGGCTAGTCTTTCTCTGAGTTTATCCATGGTTTCCCTAACAACCCCTGTATGGTCCGCATAAAAACAACATTCTTCCTTGAGGGCTACGCATAATCCCCCCTCTCTCAAGAACAATAGGTCCAGCCCTCTCCTGTTTTGTAGGACCACCTCGGAGAGGGAGGTTAGGGATTTTTCTAAGGCAGTGATATTGAAGGCCTGGTTACAATTGGGAGTCTCCTGGTGGAATGTTACATTCCTGCTATCAAACATCCTTGTTAATGAGATTTAGGTTTAGAAGAAATTTAACTTTATTTACCTTTTCTTCTACCTCCGCCTTCTTCAGTTTTTCATGGAGGGTAGGGTGACATTAGGGCTATTGATAAGGTAACTTCTTTGTTGTAAATCTCAAGGACATTTGCAAACCAAGGGAGACTCCTACCCTGCAGGACTGTGATTTCTGCAAGTTAGCTATTTATCGTTTTATGGCAGTCAGGGGTGCCTGAGGAATGCTACACATATGGAGGGGAGCGGGTGAAGGGGGGGTGCAAGGCGCCAGCTTTTGCTTTGTCCTGAGCCAGCCTCCTGCTCCCTCATCATTCCCCCCTGAACAATTTTGACCCTTAAATCTCTAAGGTGGTTGAAGGTGGAAGGTCTCATCTTCTGTAACATCTTCATGCTGAATAGGGGCGTAGAGCTGTCCCTACCTGCTCCGGTCAATATTGGTCAGGGTAGGGACGTATAAGGGAGTTACGAAAGGTGGAGGCAGCTGAATCCAGCGCTGACAGTGAAGAGGCGCCCTCGCGTGCGATAAGGATAAAACATTGTCCTATGCTCCGGAGGGGGGGGCAATAAGGAGGCGGAGGAGTGGGCGCTGATGGTTGGAGGAAGGGGTTAGTAGAAGGGGGGCGCATAGGAGGGCCTTCAGCCTGAGATTTGGGTTGGAGATCCGGGGGCCAAGGAGCTGCATCAAAGGGATCTAGCGAGGGATAGAGCCTCTTTGGTTTAACAGGGGGGTCTCCAGTGGTGTTTGAGACGGTGGAGGCGGGCTCCTTTGAGGGCTGGTGGGATTCATTTGGGGCAGCTGCTTCGGGAGGGTTGACATGGGCTTTGCGAACTAATTGTTCGATATGGTCCCAGGTGTCCCAGTCAAAGAGATTACTTTCAGGCAGCCAAGGGGCGGCTTTAATAAGGGTTTCCCATGTTTTGAGAGCCTGGGAGTCGGTGAGGGAAAGACCGCGGCTCTTCAGAAGGAAGCGTAGGGATTCTAAGGAAGGGTCATTTTTAGAAAAGGACTGCCCCATAGCTTATGGGGGTACACTCACCCGTAGACCGATTGGCCCGTCAGCGAGAAGAGCGAGGTTCCTCACACGGGGCACCAGTTGTTGGGCACCCCGCCGAGGGGAGGAGGCCTCTCCTTGGGGCTGAGCGGGATGGCGAGTGTCGCAAACCCGGAACGCACCCACAGAAGACACCGGGCTTGGGAGGTCTGTCGAAGCAGGATCTCGCTTTATTGAGCAGGGCAGCAGCTTATATGGGGTGAGGGAAGGGAAGTGAGGTCAGCAAAGTGGGGGCCAATGGGGATGTGCCGTGTCGGCGGGAGTTGGGAGAGACACGCCCTGCAGGGGATGGGGATTCGCGGGAAACGAAACTGATGGGAAACCGAAACCGCCACTTTGGCGCCTTTGTGGTCGGCCATGTGGGTTCCCGATCCGGAAGAGAAGGCCACCCGGCGCCATCTTAGCCTCTTGGGGCCCAACACCTGAATATCTCCTTTGTTAAGTGACTGCCTTCAGCTCGAGTCATGATCTCAGGGTCCTGGGATAAGGACCTGCATTGGTCTTCCTGTTCAGCAGGAAGATGCCTGTCCCTCTCCCTCTGCCTGCTTCCCCCACTACTTGTGCTCTTTCACTCTCTCTATCAAATTAAAAAAAAAAAGAAAGAAAGAAAGAAAATAGGTCAATGAGCATGAGGGCTGGTATAGGATTACCAGTAGCTAGTTCCTCCTGGTTCGCCTCTCTGGCCCTTCACCTGTGTCTACTTATGTGCTGCCTATTGAGAGTAGGACTATAAGTTAAAACCAAGCATTAAGTCATAGTCCTTGTTCTCAAATGACAGGTTTAGAGGTAATTTGATCCTCAAGAAAACATTTTAAGTCATGTGATTACATAAAAATGGTTCAGGATCTAGCTGGAGCCATTAGGGATTAAAGTTACATTTAGTTCTGTGTTTGTTAGAGATAGAAATGATCAAATGTCAATTTCCCTTTTGTTCAATGTCATAAGGTTGTTGGTAAAGTGGTATTTTTAACAAAAAAAAATGATGTCTACATTATAATGAATGCTATTCTTATTGTGCACAGTTAATAGATCAAGAACCAAGAAAATTATATATATTGTTAACATATATACTTAAAAATTTATTTGTAGTAGTAGATGGACTTCATTAGAAGTTCCATGTAATTTTCCTAGTACATGCTATAACAAATTTCTGAAATGTTTCCTTAAAAATATAATACCCTTGAGTGTATCATAGTTCTTGAACAACCAAAAATCGAAGTAAATTATCAACAACATGTGTAACAATGGCCCTTTTAACGCCACAACACAAAGGCCTCGAGACCTTTTTAAAAGGAACTGAGAATCAAATTGTGTTTTATTTAAAACATGTTAATTGTACTTCCATTGAAGATCGCATATTCCATGCAAAGCGGGAGTGGTGCTTTGAGAGAACAGTGATAGGCTCACTCCCCACAAGAGGCCTTGAAAAGCTGACAGCCATGGTCAGTCACAGTTAAGCCTCCCTTTGGAACTCATGTCTCTTGTTAAGCCACTTCTTGATGCATCTTATCGCACCTCCTTGCCTGAGTGGAAACTGAGCACTAATTGTCTTAAGTGGAACTGCTTAACAGTCCCTTTCCCTATATCTCAGCATCAGTCTATGCACACGATAAACACCCTGCTCTTAAATGATACTCCTTGGATATTGTTCTCCCACTCCTTTTAAAAACTATATATGTTTTAAGACTCATGCTAAAGAGGTAGTGAACCTACCCACCCCTTATTGAGATAATTTACTAAACTACTGACTACCCCCTCTCATTTACGAAAGACACCAGGACCATAACTTTTTTTCCCCTACTAGAATGTTTGTCCTCAACCATGTGACCAACCCATCTTTATTTTCATGATCCGATTTATCTCACTTATTCTTATGGCCATACTTACGGCTTTGTCATCTCCTAAAAAGAAACTGTCTTTAGTCTTTTAAGCCACTAACCTTCTATGCGTCACTTCCTATCTATCCATGTAGCACAGAGAGTCCTATTACAAATAACAAAATCCTATAACACAATCCTTCTGTTTTGTTTTTTATTTAATTCTGTACTTCCAGTCATTGTTTGATTCACTTCCCTCCCATATTGGTATCTCTTCCTGACAATCCGTGACTCTTGAATCCATCATGTCTTTCCTTTCACATATATGACTCTATCCACAGAGCTATGTCTTAGCACAAAATGAACTATTTTATTATATGGTCCTGAGCACAAACAGCTGAATGGTCTTAAAGCACAGTGCACAAGGCAGGCAACTCAACATTGCAATAAATCAGTGTTATCCTACTTCATCTAGGCAATCATTTTTGCCTCCAATCCACCTGTCTTTAGAAATCTATCAATCGCATTTTATCAAATGAGTTTGGAATGACTTCATCACCTTTCTCAAACCTAGACCTGCATTCTCTGTGCTAAAGGAGAGCTTCTACCTGATCTCAAAAAACATAAACCCACAGGTTAAGTCCTGTGATTAAGTCCACAGGTGAAGACGTCTACAAGTCCTAACTAATTATTTGAATACCCATCAGATTGCAAAGTCCTCTCCCTTCTGTCTCTCACAATAAATAAATGCTTTTCCCTTTGAATGCTGATTTGAGTCACATTTGTCTGAGATCCCTCCCTCTTCAACCCCAGGCTGTCAGTTATCACCTGGATATTTATTCCTCAAGCTTTTGCTCACTACTGGACTCTTACTGGAAGTGTTCAGACTTACTCAGCTGTTAAAATCTTACCTCTTTTGAAACACAATGACACTTCGAATACTGGGCCCAGTTTTATCTCAGGGTTCACTTTTATCTCACTCTTTCAAAGGTGCATTTCTCAGGGTAATTGTTTATATACACACAACTGCTTTCCTTGCAAGCCACTCCCATTCCCATTCCATTCTCTTCCCCCTAGTAGAGTCTGTACAATCACCTTATGAATGCTCTCCCATTTATGTGGTTGCTCCTTCTTAGTTCCCCTCAGCTTCCTCTTCTCTACTAAAAATTTATGTTTTGTAATTCCTGCATGCTATGCTGTTTTCAAATAGGATCTACATGTAAAACAAAACAAAGCAAAAAAAAAAAAAATTCACTTTCAGCCAGGCTACCACTCTAAGCTCCAGATTTATGTTACCCAAATGTCCATTTGAAATAATTTTTTGAAATCTTTCATATGTGGTCACAGAGCCAAATTACCTATCAAGCTTAAAATTAGAAAGAAGCTTTTGGTAAGATAGCAAGTCTGGTTAAACATAAGTTGCTTTCGAGATATTTATCAGAAATGACCATATGAAAGATAGGATATTTGATTATTCATATTATATCCAAAATCTCAGAGAAATGATACTTTCCTTTCTGTCACCAACTTCCTGCCCTATCTCAGATTCTACTGTATCATTTTCCTTTTATTCAATGTTTGAAATGGATGGATCTGATAAAGACTAACAGCAGTCCTCACAGGTCAGATTCTGGAGGAAGAGGAAAACGGGTTGGAAGAAGGAAGGTAAAAAGAATTAAAAACATGTGCCAAAGGGTCAAAGTGCACTTACCCCTAAAGCTCAGGGATTGATGTGGAACATATCACAAATAGACTACTGGACTGCGAAGAGACTACAGACTGACCCCACTGCATGGGCATGAGTGAATGAGTCTAGAATTTTCATGCCTAGCCTTACTATCTGTGAGGCATCATCAAACCTAAAATCTAACCAAGCTCCTATCCCATGTGGGCTACTGCTATGACACCAGCAGGTCTTGCTTTCTGTCACTCCTCTCTCTAAACAGCAGTGAGATTTGCAAATGCAAAATATATCATACCATTTCCTATTTGATGCCCTTTGATAATCCATCATTTGTCTCAGTGTAAAATCCAAAAATCCTTATAGGGCTTTCAATGATCCAAACTCGTCTCCAAACTCATCTTCTTCCTCCATCCCCATGTTCCCCAGGCTTCTTTTCCTGACATTCACACCATGCTCCCTGCCTAGGATACCACCTCCATTCTTCTTCTCCTCATCTGTAAAGTGTAGATTAAAGTACAACATAAACATAGAAATCATTCATAACACTCTATGTTGATTCAGACCTTACTGTTCCATGTAGATAAACCAGCTTATACTCTATTGTTTCACAGCAAACATCACAAATAGTCATAAATCCATTTCTCCTTGGGTAAGACATTTTATATGTATATATGTGTGTGTGTGTGTGTGTGTGTGTGTGTATGCACACACATACATATATACACACATACACATATACACTATATATATAGTGTATATTATATACATTATATATATGCATATATTATATATAATATATGTATAATCTTAAATACTAGAGGCTCCATTCAGACCAAATATCCCTTGGCAGTTTCTTTACCATTGTGTCCCTGGGCAATCAGACTGCAGAAAGAGGACTGCATATAAAGGGCATGGAGATAGTTGTAGAATTTACAAATGAGATAGAAGGCAGGAGTAACAGGGGTCTTCTAAATATTGGTTGAATAAAAGAAAGTTTGACTCCTCTCTTCCCTCCTTCCTCCACTCCCATCTGTTATTATTCCCTTCCCTTTCTTTTCCCCCTCTCTGTTTGCTTTCTTGCCCTTCCTTCCACCTCCTTCCTCCCTCACTTCCTCCCTCCCTTCCTTCCTTCCTCTTTCTTTAGTGTTTCTCTTTCTTCCCTCTCCACCTGTCCCTCTCCCTTCATTTATGCCTCCCTCTCTTTGGCATCTTCCTTCCCTATCCATAAAATAAAAAGCATTACAAAATTAAATTCCTGTATCTAAATTCTTGGCACATCAAAAACCCTTCTTTGTCCTTGTCACTGGAAGTTAATTTAGGTCAGTAATTATTTATATACCTTCATTCATTCCACAGGTATTTAATAGTCACCAATAGCACCAGGAACTGAATCTATAAGGCCAGTCTCCTACCAGTACTTAAAAGTTGTAAAACTTTCTACATGCATGCTTTATGAACTCAGGAGAAAAATATGTAAAATCTGAAAGTAATCTGTGAAATCAACATCCCTCAAATAATACAATTAGATTCTCAGCAGAAGATGAAAGACTCAAAGGGTAAAATTGCCCCCAAAATGGTTTAATAGAGGCTATTTGTCTTCTGAACAGTTGTTGGCAAGGGACCATGATGAAACTCTTTCATTATGGCTTGTGGAATTCCACACAGTGCCAAGGATGACATTTTGGTTTGAAGGCTCTGAACTTGCCACTCACATATTCCCCAAATTAATCCACTGTGTGATATTTTTTAATTACCTAACAGAAACCCCCCTTCACTCTTACTCTATAGATACCACACTTTTTTCTCACGACTTTTCTAACTGCCTCTTTGAATTCTTGGTTCCTCAAACTGTATATAACAGGGTTCAGGAGTGGGGTGACCACAGTGTAGAAAACAGAAATGATCTTGTTGATTTCAGGTGACAGGTGGTCATTGGGGCGAACATACATGGAGATCATGGTCCCATAGTAGATAGTGACAACAGCCAAATGGGAGCCACATGTGGAAAAGGTCTTCATCCGTCCAGATGCTGAAGGGATTCTCAGTATGGTAGATACAATGAAAACATAGGACACAAGTGTAAGAAGAAAGCAAATGCACAGCACTGCAATTGACAGGATGAAAATGACCATCCTGGTGACATACACATTGGAACATGAGAGCTGCATGAGGGGAGGGAGATCACAGAAGAAATGATTGATCTGCTTAGGACCACAGAAATCCAATTTGGAAATCATTAGGCAGGGCAGAAATCCTGTGCCTACACCTGTCAACCAGGAGATTGCCATCAACTTGGTGCAGATCTCAGGACTCATCAGGAAAGAGTAGTGGAGTGGTTTGCAGATGGCCAGGTATCGGTCATAGGCCATCATGGCCAGAAGAAAGCACTCAGTAGCCCCAAAGAACACAAAAAAGTAAAGCTGTGCCATACAGGCAGGGAAGGAGATGGCTTGGCCGTGAGAGAACAGGTTGGCTAGGAGAAGGGGCACAATGGTGGATGTATACCAGATCTCCAGAAATGAGAGGTGTTTGAGAAGTACATACATGGGTGAGTGCAGCCGCTGGTCCTGGCTCACCACTGCAATAATGACAACATTTCCTGTGACTGTGAGAAAATAGATGAATAGGAAGATGGCAAAGAGCAGTGTCTGCCATCCAAGAAGGTTCTGGAATCCTAGCAGCTGAAATTCAGTGACACTGGACACATTTGGGGGCTTCATTGTCTGTGGAAAAGAAAACATTTTGGAAAATCACTATATAAAAGCCATACAAATATTTGTAGCTCTTCATGTTTAGCAGTTCAGAGGTTACTTTTTTAATAGTGGAGATCTTTGAACGCAATTCTTTATAAGGACAAGCTTTTTATAACAACAATTTCATCTTGGTTTTATAAGAAAATATTTAGATATCACAAGCTGGATGTGGATGTTAGGTCTTGGAAAGAACGTCAGCAAATTCCATTTCTTGTGTTCTCTGAAATTTAGAAGTTTCAGATCCAAAGATAAAAACAAAACCAGAAACAACAGGGCAAAACAAAACAAAACAAAAATAACAAAACAAAACAGAAGGAAAGCAAATTTGGAACTAAGAATAACAAAAACAATTTTTTTTAAGCAGGAACAAATGGATGCAATGACTTTCTTTTCTTGCATATGGGTTTTGTCTGATACAGAAGTCAGATATAGCATATATCCTATGACATCTTTGGGAAGCTTGTTCATTCTCCTTTCAAACAATATTTATGGATACCTTGTTCAATCTGTGTGAGTGTGTGTGTGTGTGTGTATGAAGATTTGTGTGAGCTGACCTTTACCTCCATCAGTGTCCTTTCTTGCCCAGTTGGATACCATGCTCTGCCATTGAGCATGTATCCTGTATACATTAAATATGTCACCTTCCCTTTGCTTTCCTTCCATTCATTGCCAAAGCTGGTCCTGGTTAAAAGCAACATCCACCCACCATTCACGAGCTTCCATGCAATTAAAGAGATGAGAGATGACACAAAATATTGTCATTTTAGAATTTATAATCAAGAACTTCAGTGTCTTTAATGCTGTGGAACAATGACTCCACCTTTTTTTCAGCTACTTACTCTTCCATTCTCTTGAGTGCCTAGTTCTTGTATTTTTTTTTCTCTTTTCAAATTTCCAGCACTTCCTTGTGTATCTATATCTTCAGCAAAGGTCCTACTGTTCTGAAGAAAAACCTGAAATCCTGGAGGAACAAGATGGCGGGAAATTAGGAGGAGGCACCTTTTCAACCTATACCCTAAAGTGAGCTGATTACCTACCAAAGAACTCCAATCACCCATGAAATCAGCCTGAGATCAGAATTATACACATCTGGGTCTCTACAGGGGCAGAAGACGCCAGTGGGCAGGTAAATTGGAGTGGGAATGGAGGACTGATATTGGAAGATAAACAAAAGGAGGAGGGAGCCACCAGAGGCGACCAGTTGGAAAGTAATACCCCTAATACAAGCGAGAGTGCCTTGCATCTGGGGACCAGCATTAACTTGGAGGACTCCAAAAGAGCAAAGGATCATTGGGGGGGGGATTGTGGGAATCGGGGTGGCTAGGAACAGGGGCTTAAGTCCCAGGTCCCAGGACAGCCTACCCTGGCACTGAGCCAGAGAGAATGAGCTGCCACCGTGCCCGAGATTGTGTGGGGTCTGGCTCCTGTGAGGGTATGGGAGCCACGCCAGATGGCAGAACACACGAGCCCTGCTACAGAGCCTGAGATGAACTCGCCCCTCATCCTCCCCTGAGAGAGGTGCACAAAAGCCCAGCCTGGTGCTTTAGGACCTGCGCCCCACTCTCAGAGCCTGAGACACACGCATGACCCACAGCCTCCCCTGAGAGAGGTGCGCACAAGCCAGGCACTATTAGATCCAGAAAGACCAGGCACTCCCAGCCCAGGCCCCTGGAGAAATCTGTGTGGGATCACTGCTTGGAACCTCTCTGGCGGTCTGGAGCTGCCCAGACAGCCGCCACTGCCATGGTTTTGGGTACAAGCAGAAGATCCTGCATCCCCAGGGACTACAACTCAGAACCTCTGCCAGCAGCCAAGGGGAAATTTATGTGGGCTCTGCAACACCCACAGAAGAACAGACTGAGGCTTCTCTCTGAGAGGGAGGTCAGGGTACAGTTTGCTTTCCTCTAAACCTACAAAAGCCATCAAAAGTGGTCAAGGTGAGAGGAAAAAAAAAAGTGAACGAACATAAAAACCTCCAGAGAACAAAAGCCTGAAAAAACTGGTTTCCTCAGGGCCCACCCCCTTAGGGGGACCAGAGGACTTACTTCAGGGAACATCATTGAATGAAAACCCATGTGGCAGGCCCCTCCCCCAGAAATTCAACTAGGAAAAAAAAAAAAAGACTACAGAGAACCACCACCACTACTTCATTGAACAACTTTTATTTTTAATTTGTTTCCACTATTCTGGCTCATTTTTTTTAATATAGATAAATTTTTAACCTATTTACGATGACAGTGAGCTGTCCAGTACATCTAATTCCATAATAACCTTCTAACCTGAACTTTTTGATACATTCACCTGTGTTTTTCTTTTACATTTCTATTTTTTGAATTTCTTTTTTTTAATTTTAGTTTAGTTTAGTCTAGTTTATTCCTTTTTTATTTTTATTTTCTAATATTCATATAGAGTTAAACTTCAAAGTAATCCCCTTTACCCAATCAATGCCTCCCCTATAGGTAAACCAATTTTTAATCCCCCTTTATCTTAGGAAAGTTGAGTCCTTTAACAAAGATATCAAGATACATCCAGGAAGAATCAAAACAACCTTCCTCACACACACTGAGAATTTATAACCACTCTCCCAACTTTTTCTTGCACCAGTGTTTCTGAATTTTTCTGTTTGTCCTGATACTATATAAATCTTACACTTGGGGTTCTTTTTGATGAGGTTCTTCCTTTATTTGTGTGTGTATATATATATATATATATATATATATATATATATATATAGTCATATATTTTTATCAATCTTTTTGTTTGTTTGTTTTTATTTGTATACTTCATAAATCATACCTTGGGGCCCATTTGGGCTGAACCTTCTCTTTTATCTTCCCTTTCTATCCTGTCTCTACCTTTCTCTCTTTTCTTTTCTTTTTCTTTTCTTTCTTCTCTCCTTTGGGTGGGGAATCCTGATAGCTCAGAAGTGCTCCACGGTGCACCTTGACTGCACCATGGTTGATATATCAAGCTACATCTATTCAGTCATCTCTCACCAAAATGACTAGGAGGAGGAAGGTCCAATGAAGAAAAATACAGAGGATGGAAATTCTACAACGGAGCTAATGACTATCAACATAGACTCTATGGTGGAAAGAGAATTCAGGGTATTATCCAGGCAATAGCTAGGTTGGAGAAAGCCATAGATGACCAAATGGAATTGATTAGGGCTGAACTGAAAGTGACCAGATGATGTTCACAATGTTAGGGCAGAGCTAAAAGCTACCAGGGATGAGGTTCATAATGCTCTCAATGAGTTCCAATCTAATCTAAATTCTCTCAAAGCTAGGGTAACTGAGACAGAAGATAGAATTAGTGATCTGGAGGACAAACAGATAGAGAGAAAGGATCAGGAGGAAACCTGGAACAAACAGCTTAGAAACCATGAAAACAGTCAATCAGGGAAGTAAATGATGCCATGAAACGTTCTAATGTCGGAATTATTGGAAACCCTGAAGGGGAGGAGAAAGAAAGAAGTCTAGAAGATATAGTGGAAAAAGTTCTTCATGAAAACATTCCGAATCTCATGAATGGAACCAGTGTTTATGTACAAGAGGCCGAACAGTCTCCAACCAATGTAATAGATTCCAAAAAGACATCAAGGTACCTGATAGTCAAACTGATGAATCATAATTGTAGGTATAAACTCTTGAAAGCCACTAGGACGAAGAGGCTCCTTACTTACAGAGGAAAGGCCATCAAAATAACGTCAGATCTGTCCACAGAGACCTGGCAAGCCAGAAAGGGTTGGCAAGATATATTCAGGGCACTAAAAGAGAAGAACATGCAGCCAAGAATACTTTATCCAGCAAGACTGACATTCAAAATGGATGGAGAAATAAAGAGTTTCCAAGACCAGGAAGGCTTAAGAGACTATGAAACCACCAAGCCAACACTGCACAGAATATTAAGGGGGGTCCTATAAAAGAGGAAAAATCCTAAGAATAGTATTGAACAGAAATATAGAGACAATCTACAGAAAGAAAGACTCCAAAGGTAACACGATGTCAGTAAAAACGTATCTATCAATTATCACTCTCAATGTTAATGGCCTAAATTCACCCATAAAATGGCACAGGGTTGCAGATTGGATAAAACAACAGGACCCATCCATATGTTGTCTACAAGAGACCCATTTTGAACCTAAAGATACACCCAGACTGAAAGTGAAGGGATCGAGAAGCATCTTTCATGCCAATGGGCCTCAAAAGAAGGCCTGCATAGCGATTCTCATATCAGATGAATTAGATTTTAAACTAAAGACTGTAGTCAGAGATACAGAAGGACACTACATCATTCTTAAAGGGACTATCCACCAAGATAATCTAACAATTGTAAATATCTATGCCCCCAATATGGTAGCAGCCAATTACATAAGAAAACGGTTAATCAAAAAAAGAAAAAAAAAAGAGTCATATTGATATGAATACACTAATCGTAGGAGATCTTTACATGCCTCTCTCAGAAATAGATCATTGAAGCAGAAAATCAATAAAGAAACAAGAGCATTGAATGACACATTGGACCAGATGGGCCTCATAGATATATACAGAACATTCCACTCTCAAACAACAGAATACTCATTCTTATCAGGTGTACATAGAACTGTCTCAAGAATAGACCATATACTGGGTCACAAATCAGGACTCAACTGATACCAAAAGACTGAGATTATTCCCTGCATATTCTCAGATCACAATGCTTTGAAACTGGAGCTCAATCACAAGGAAAAGTTCTGAAGGAACTCAAAAACCTGGAAGCTAAAGACCACCTTGCTTAGGAATGCTTGGATCAACCAGGAGATCAAAGAAAAACTGAAACAATTCATGGAAACCAATGAGAATGAAGGCACTTCAGTCCAAAACCTATGAGGTACAGCAAAGGCAGTCCTAAGGGGGAAATACATAGCCATCCAAGCCTCCATAAAAAAAATTGAAAAGTCCAGAATACAGCAGCTCTCTCTACACCTTAAAGAACTGGAGAATCAAGAACAAATCAAACCAACTCCATGCATAAGAAAGGAGATTAGAGCTGAGATCAATGACATAGAAACAAGAGATACAGTAGAACGTATCAATGAAACTAGAGGTTGGTTTTTTGAAAGAATCAATAAGACCGATAAACTATTGGCCACATTAATCCAAAAGAAAAGAGAGAAAGCCCAAATTCATAAAATTATGAATGGAAAGGGAGAGATCACAAAACACCAAGGAAGTAGAAACAATCATCAGAAGTTATTATCAACAGTTATATGTCAATAAACTAAGCAACCTAGATGAAATGGATGCATTCCTGGAAAACTATAAACTTCCACATTTGAACCGGGAAAAAATTGGCAACCTGAATAGATCAATATCAAGTAATGAGATTGAAGCAGTGATCAACAACCTCCCAAAAAACAAGAGCCCAGGACCTAATGGATTCCCTGAGGAATCCTACCAAACTTTCAAGGAAGAAATAACACATATTCTCCTGAAGCTGTTTCAAAAAATTGAAGCAGAAAGAAAACTTCCAGAATCTTACTGTGAAGCCAGCATTACCCTGATCCTCAAACCTGGCAAAGACCCCCAAAAAGGAGAATTTCAGACCAATATCCCTGATGAATATGGATGCTAACATTCTCAACAAGATCCTAGCAAACAGGATCCAACAGCACATTAAAAAGATTATCCACCATGACCAAATGGGATTCATTCCTGGGCTAAAAGGATGGTTCAACATTTGCAAATCAATCAATGTGTTAGAACAAATTAATATGAGATGAAGGGAACAGAACCACATGTTTTTCTCAACTGATGCAAAAAAATCATTTGACAAAGTCCAATATTGGCTCCTGATTAAAACGGTTCAAAATACAGGGATAGAGGGAACATTCCTGAACATCATCAAATCTATCTATGAAAGACCCACAGCAAATATCATCCTCAATGGGAAAAAGCTTGCAGCCTTCCTGTTGAGATCAGGAAGACGACAAGGATGCACACTCTCACCACTCTTGTTCAACATAGTATTAGAAGTCCTAGCAACAGCAATCAGACAACAAAGAGAAATAAAAGGTATCCCATTGCCAATGAAGAAGTCAGACTCTCTCTCCTCGCAGATGACATGATTCTTTAGATGGAAAACCCAAAAGACTCCACCCCCAAACTACTAGAACTCATACAGCAATTCAGCAACATGGCAGGATACAAAGTCAATGTAAAGAAATCAGTGGCTTTCTTATACACAAACAATGAAAATACAGAAAGGGAAATTAGAGAATCGATTCCATTTACTATAGCACCAAGAACCATAAGATACTTGGGAATAAACATAACCAAAGAGATAAAGGATCTGTACTTGAGGAACTACAGAACACTCATGAAAGAAATTGAGGAAGACACAAAAAGATGGAAGACCATTCCATGCTCTTGGATCGGAAGAATAAACATTGTTAAAATGTCTATACTGCCTAGAGCAATCTATACTTTTAATGTCATTCCGATCAAAATTCCACCAGTATTTTTCAAAGCGCTGGAACAAATAATCCAAAAATTTGTATGGAATTAGAAGAGACCCCGAATCGCTAAGGAAATTTTGAAAAACAAAAATAAAACAGGGGGCATCACCCTACCTGGTTTCAAGCTTTACTACAAAGCTCTGATCACCAAGACAGCATGGTACTGGCATAAAAACAGACACATAGACCAGTGGAACAGAGTAGAGAGCCCAGATATGGACCCTCAACTCTATGGGCAAATAATCTTCGACAAAGCAGGAAAAAAATACACAGTGGAAAAAAGACAGTCTCTTCAATAAAAGGTGCTGGGAAAACTGGACAGCTATATGTAGAAGAATGAAACTCGACCATTCTCTTACATCGTACACAAAGATAAACTCAAAATGGATAAAAGACCTCAACGTGAGACAGGAATCCATCAGAATCCTAGAGGAGAACATAGGCAGTAATCTCTTCGATATCAGCCAGAGCAACATCTTTCTAAAATGTTTCCAAAGGCAAAGGAAACAAAAGCGAAAATAAACTTTTGGGACTTCATCAAAATCAAAATCTTCTGCACAGCCAAGGAAACAGTCAACAAAACAAAGAGGCAACCCACGGAATGGGAGAAGATATTTGCAAATGACTATACAGACAAAATTGATATCCAGGATCTATAAAGAACTCCTCAAACTCAACACACACAAAACAGGCAGACATATAAAAAAAAATGGGCAGAAGATATGAACAGACACTTCTCCAATGAAGACATACAAATGGCTATCAGACACATGGAAAAATGTTCATCATCACTAGCCCTCAGGAGATTCAAATTAAAACCACATTGAGATATCACCTTACACCAGTTAGAATGGCCAAAATTATCAAGACAGGAAACAACATGTGTTGGAGGGGATGTGGAGAAAGGGGAACCCTCCTCCAGTGTTGGTGGGAATGCAAGTTGGTGCAGCCTCTTTGGAGAACAGTGTGGAGATTCCTCAAGAAATTAAAAATAGAGCTTCTCTATGACCATGCAATTGCACTCCTGGGTATTTACCCCAAAGATACAGATATTGTGGAAAGAAGGGCCATCTGTACCCCAATGTTTATATCAACAATGGCCAAATGGTCGCCATACTGTGGAAAGAACCAAGATGCCCTTCAATGGATGAATGGATAAGGAAGATGTGGTCCAAATACACTATGGAGTATTAAGCCTCCATCAGAAAAGACTAATACCCATCTTTTGTAGCAATATGGATGGGACTGGAAGATATTATGCTGAGTGAAATAAGTCAAGCAGAGAGAGTCAATTATCATATGGTTTCACTTATTTGTGGAGCATAACAAATAGCAGGTAGGACATCGGGAGTTAGAGAGGAGAAGGGAGTTGGGGGAAATTGGAAGGGGAGGTGAACCCTGAGAGACTGTGGACTCTGAAAAACAATCTGAGGTGTTGAAGCAGCTGGAGTTAGGAGGTTGGGCTCACCAGGTGGTGGGTATTACAGAGGGCACGGATTGCATGGAGCTCTGGGTGTGGTGCAAAAATTATGAATACTGTTATGTGTAAAATAAATAAAAGGAAAAAAAGAGCAAAAAGGATATGGTCTTGATGTCATACTATTCTCCAAAACCTACTGCCCTCATCTGTCCACTCCCTTGTACTCCATCCCTTTTTGAAGGTGTTGTCCTTGTCAACTGCCTGCACCCCCCTTGAATCTACTGCAATGTGGTTTTCCCTCGGCATCCACCAAAATAGTAATGCCATATTTCAGTGACGCTTCAAGCATCCCTAGTGGGTTAATCTGTTGTTAGCATGGCTGAGCTGTTTCCACTCTGTTCCTCGGTCTATTCTTATCACTCAGCATGCCCAGCTCTGTGCCCTCTGCATTTAACTCCAGACCTTTCACATTGCATATAATGTTTAACATCTCTCCACGTCCTCCAGCCTGTTAATGTAGGACATCAAGGTTGAATACCTCTTTATATACCCACATTCCCCTTGAGGTCTGACACAGGCTCTGGATTGTAAATGCTATCACCTGGCCCTCAACACCAAAATGTGTTTATCAAGCTTGACGACAAGCCTCATGGAAACAATTTCTCTATTTGAAAGCTGACAAGTCTAATTAGCATCTGGAACTTAACACTAACTAACTAACTAACTAACACTAACTAACATCGTTTTCCTAACCCTTAATCTGTCTCCCACATCTCATCAGTGGTTACTCCATCCTCCCACGTGCTCAGGACAGAACACTTGACTTTGTTTTTCTCACTCTAGTATCTGATTTCTCACCAAAATAACCTGGCTCCACCTGAAAATCCTTGCAGAAAAAGCATCACTTCATCTCACCTGGATTGTTCATCTCCTTTGTGGCCCATCTGCATCCATCTACCCTTGTTCAGTAAATACTCAACAAAGCAGCCCGAATGAAACTTTTAATACAGTGGAAGGAAGGGAGGAAGGGGGGAAGGAAGGAAGGGGGGGAGGGAAGGAAGGAAGGAAGGAAGGAAGGAAAAGGGAAAGGGAGGGTAGGGGAGGAAAGAGACAGAGATAGAAGTGAAGGAAAGTAAAGGAAAGAGGGAGGGAGGAAGGAAGGAAGGAAGGAAAAAAGAAAAGAAAAGAGAAAAGAGGGAAAGAAAGACAAAAAGAGGACAGCATGTGTTTCTCCTCTTCTCTGAGCCCACAGTGGCACACAGCTTAAGGGGTTTACCGAGAGCACACAGTACTGTGGATCATTCCTGATAAGTGAGTAAATCAATGTGGCCAGCCAGCTTATGCCCACATCAGGAACCAACAGTTCTGTTAATTCACTGTGGTTTTAGTTCACTATTTTTGCTGTGTTCTATTCCTTCCTCTTATACTTGAGTGAAATCATTGGGAATATTATCTTCATTTGACCATGAAAAATTCATAAGGGATGAAAACATTATCTTTTTTTTCCAGCATAACAGTATTCATTATTTTTTCACCACACCCAGTGCTCCATGCAATCCGTGCCCTCTATAATACCCACCACCTGGTACCCCAACCTCCCACCCCCCTGCCACTTCAAATCCCTCAGATTGTTTTTCAGAGTCCATAGTCTGAAAAACATTATCTTAATAAAATCTATGCACTTGCTCCCAGTGATACAATACTGGATGTCTCTTACACATACTGAATTATGTGGTATATGATTCCTTAAAGCTTAAGAAAGAAAAATCCAAAGCCTTCCCAGTAAATCAGCCCCCACTTTTCTCCTCCCATCTCCTCTACAATCTCTTTGTCCACTTTTATCCTACCCCATTCTGCTCCCAGCACTCCAGCTCCCTTAGTATTGTTCAAACCATGTAGGTTTTGACTCCTTTTCAATTCAACACAGTCAGTTCCCTGCGAAATTATCTCTGTGTATTTCTAGGGGGCTCATACCCTATGCTGCTCAGATACCTTCTCCATGGTATCTTTTCTGGTTTCTTTATAGCCATTCTGGGAGTTTAGGACTTCAACTCAATGTTCAATGCTAGAAGGACCTTAATTATATTAAGCTAAAAAATAAAACCAAGGGGCACCTGGCTGGCTCAGGGGTTAAATCCTCTGCCTTTGGCTCAGGTCATGATCTCAGGGTCCTGGGATTAAGCCCTGCATCTGGCTTTCTGCTCAGCAGGGAGACTGCTTCCCACCTCTCTCTGCCTGCCTCTCTGCCTACTTGAGATCTCTGCCTGTCAAATAAATAAATAAAATCTAAAACAAAACAAAACAAACAACAACAACAAAAAAGATCAAATCAAAATGAAAACATTGCCTCCTAAAATGCTCAGTTCATGTTAGCATTAAAACCACCAGCGTAACCTCAGATCTAAGTTTGGAGGTTTCTTTGAAATTATATGAAAATAAACATTAAAACTGGTATTGTTGCAATCCTGCCTAGAGTCAACTAAACAGCCTTTGGCTCCTTAAAAATTCTTTCTTGGTTATTTTTCCATTACTACAGATGTGTATACTAAACAATTTAGGCAAGACCATTTACTTAGTTTTCACATGGACAGAACATCAGCAAAGGCTGAAACTACCTTGATAATGAGAAAGAATTTATGGATATCTGTGTAATTTGAGAATTCAATGTCAATAACCAAAGCAAACAACACAACAAAATGTATGTCACTTGACACTAAAGCAAACACCACGTTGATTTCCTTCTGAAAACCTTTGTGGCTGTCTACATGAGCCTCTCCTACCTGTCCTTCTCCCCGAAATGGAGAGCCCTGATGTGTCCCTTGCAGGGTCTCTCTTGCCCTCCTTGATCCCAAATGTGGGCCATGCTTTCCTCATGCAAGTGGAAATTTCCCATCTTCTCTGGTGGGGTTTGACCCTGGATGAAGCCATCTTCTCCTTTTAATAACTGAGTTTCTTGGGGACCTGGCCCTTCTGAGAATCCCAATCCCCAGATATTTTGTCTGTAATTTGTCAGTTGAGTTAGTAAACAATGGAACCAATCTTCCGTGATTCAGCTCTACCCATTGAGGCTTAGATGTCTATAACACATTCAGGATAAGTGAATCTTCACATTCTTTTCTTTCAATTAGGATTGGTCTAAAAAATGTTGAGACAAAAATTGAAGCAAAAAGAGGGTTTTTCTAAAATAGACCAAGCAGGCCATTACTGAATCACCTATCCTGAGAACTGGGTATTAAATAGCTGCTTTTTGTTGAATGGCATTTTGCCATCATATTTTAATTGCAAGTGTAAGTAAATGAAAAACAAAAACAATTTATGATTGAAAATTAATTAATTTATGCAATGAGAGCAATCTGTACCCAAGCTCATTCTAAGTGTGAATCTGTCAATTTATCAAAGAAAATGCAATATCTGAGTTTTCTGAGAGGCTGTTTTAATGTGAGTTTTGGAAGATGAGTTGGAAAAGAAAAGATTCTCATACCATCTGTAATTTAGCAGGATTAAAAACAAAACAAAACAAAAACACATGGAAATTTTTTTAAAAAATTGAAGTGTATGAAAGGTCATCTAATCTGAGGCATTGATATTCACTTTAATACCATTTTTGGAGATAATATGATTGTCAGTATACTTTTCAGTAAACTTGGAAATGGAAAGAAGTAGACAAAAATACCAGTACTTTTATTTTGCTGTGATATGTATAAAGGACTGTTTGGTTTTAACTCAACAACATAATTCCTACTTAATATGCAATAAATTCTAATAAAAATAATTTTTTGTGTAAACTGTGATGAAATAAAATATGCAGCAAATGGCCCCAGTGGTATGTTCCTTAGGATATGTTGACCACTGCAGCATCAGAATCCAGGGTGCTCATAGGTAATAAAGGTTGTTGGAAAAACTTTCCAAGTTACTTGGGTGTGGGATCCATAATACTGTCTCCCAGACTTAGGCACTTGATGTCTTACTTTCCAAACATTTTGTAAGTTATACATACAGGGAGATCCATTTAGGTTACTACTGTATAGGCTATTTTCATAGCTAATTATATAGCCTGGGTCATCTTGGCATTTTTTTGCAGTGACTTTTATGACTACTTTCCACCAATAGGACTTTTCTCATGGTACTAAATTTGGGTGAGCAAAATGAAACACCATCGATAGACTCCACGGTTGTCTTGTGTGAGGTGGACTTTTCACATCTAATCTCAAATCTAGATTTGTAATTTCCACATGTTTCCAGATAAAAAGAAATGAAAGGCATGATACGGTCTTCACATCAGCCACAGCTCTACTCATGTTGGGGGGGGGTATCCAGGCCTACACAGATCATCACTGTGTCAACATTAGGGACAGCCAGCTGGAATGACCAGTATATGTATGTACCCACAACCAGAAAGCATCAGGCTTCACAGGTACACTTGGCTGCATGTTGAGAGCCAACTATGAGACTAGCTTCACTCTAGTATTTAAGCATGTGGTGACCAAAAAAAAAAAAAAAAGTCTCTTCTCTGGCACCAGTAGATAAACACCACCTCTGGGACTGAGCTACATAATGAGGATTAAAACCATATAATGAAATGTATAAATGGCAAACTATGGTGCACATTGGTAGGTTTTGAAGGGTATTAATGACATAAACACTTAGAAGCCTACAAATGTGTACTATATGGAATATATATAGGGTCTCTTCACTGGGTCCTCTTTCTCTCACTACTCCTGGACATCAATTATCTTGGGTGTTCTTCCCAATACCTTTTGTTTCCCATGAGCATCATGGCCTCTGATAGAGCAATATGCAATCTGTAGTAAGGAATGTTCATAGCGGCCATTTGCTCTGAATTTTATTTCATGGGCTGGCAAGAATCCTATTTTTGATTTCTTATTTCAAACATTATAAATTTATTTTTACTAAAATTTATTGCATATTAATTAAGAATTATGTTATTGTACTAAAAAAATCTATTTAGATGTAAGGGGGTAGAGAGATGGGTTGGCCTGGGGATGGTAGAAAGGCAGGCATGATTGCACGGAGCCCTGAGTGTTACAAGCAAACAATGAATCTTGGAACACTGCATCAAACACTAATGATGTACTGTACAGTGACTAACATAATAAAAAATAATAAAATAAAGTAAAATAAGATAAAATAGGTTTAATATTTAAAAGAAGAACAGTTAGTCCCTGCACACAATTGAATGGATGATATCTCCCAAGATCTGTACTTTCTTTTCTTTCTGTCAGGTGCATTGTATGACTGAATAGTGAAGGGTTTGGACCAGAATTTGTTGAGTATGTATTAGATGTCAGGCTCTCCGTGCACAAAAACCCATGTAAGCCTTATAGAGAACCCACTTCCCCCACAAAGACACAGTCACAGGGGCCTAAATCACACACCGGGGTCACCTGAGGGTTATTAGAATGACATAATATCACTTCCCAGGATCAGAGCACATGTGTTTGAATGCACATCTATTTTACCTTCAAATCAACTGTCTTTCACCCTTATGCTCTGCTTTTAGGGCAATTCCACAAATTGTGCAAGCTGTATCAGTGGATTCAAACTCAAGGGACACCAAAGGAAATGAATAAATGTTAGTTGTACTAATGATAGAAGGTCTGGTTTCTTGCTTGGTTATTCAGGAGCTAGCCGGAGAGACAAATGAGTGAAAGACTTACTACACCTGCATGAAAGAGAATTTCCACCTTGGACAAAGGGTGGGGGTCTAAATGGGATGGGGAGTTGGGAAAACCCTCCTTGGGGAACCAGGAAAGATACTGAGTTATAGAAGCTGGGCTAATGGCACAGCATTCATCCAGAAAAATCTGCTTTCCAGAGAAATTTCACCTTAAAATTGTTTCTGGCATTTTAGGTTTTACCCTTAAAAGGGCCAGCTCTGGTATTTAAGGTCGCCTCCTCTGGGAAATTTAATTACTCCATTTCACTTTTAAGATGCTTGCAATAGCATCTGCTTTTGTAAATGGAAAGCAATCTGGACAGGATTTTTTGCTTCTACAAAAGAGGTGGAAAGAGAGGGGAGACAAGATGGCAGGGAAGTAGGAGGAGGCGCCCTTTCAACCTGTACCCTAAAGTGAGCTGATCACCTGCCAAAGAACTCTGATCACCCACGAAATCAGCCTGAGATCAGAATTATACACGTCTGGATCTCTACCTGAACAGAAGACGCCAGTGAGCAGATAAAGCGAAGTGGGAAAGTCGGACTAATATCATAAGATAAACAAAAGGGGGAGGGAGCCACCAGAGGTGACCCATTGGAAAGTATATAACAATACAAGAGTGTCCTGCATCTGGGGACCAACATTAACTTGGGAGTCTGGTAGAAAGCACTCGAAAAGACCAAAGGATAACCGGGGGAAATTGCGAGAATCGGTGTGTTAGGGTCAGGGTCTTAAGTCTGCAAACCCAGGACAGCCACCCAAGCAAAGAGCCAGATAGAGTGCAGCAGAGAAACCAGGTCTTGGTCCCTGAACCACCAGCGCACCTGAGAGCACATGGGGCCCGGCTCCTGTGAGGGGCTGGGAGCCTCGCCAGCCAACAGAAGCTCAGCCTTTCTCACAGAATCCTAGAGGGGAACATAGGCAGTAATCTCTTCGATATCAGCCACAGCAACTTCTTTCAAGATATGTCTCCAAAGGCAAAGGAAACAAAAGTGAAGATGAACTTCTGGGACTTCATCAAAATCAAAATCTTCTGCACAGCCAAGGACACAGTCAAGAAAACAAAGAGTCAACCCACAGAATGGGAGAAGATATTTGCAAATGACAGTACAGACAAAAGGTTGATATCCAGGATCTATAATGAACTCCTCAAACTCAACACACACAAAACAGACACACATATCAAAAAATGGGCAGAAGCTATGGACAGACACTTCTGCAATAAAGACATACAAAGGGCTATCAGACACATGATAAAATGTTCATCATCACTAGCCATCAGGGAGATTAAAATTAAAACCACATTAGGATATCACCTTACACCAGTTAGAATGGCCAAAATTAGCAAAACAGGAAACAACATGTGTTGGAGAGGATGTGGAGAAAGGGGAACCCTCTTCCACTGTTGGTAGGAATGCAAGTTGGTACAACCTCTTTGGAGAACAGTGAAGAGATTCCTCAAGAAATTAAAAATAGAACTTCCCTATGACCCTGCCATTGCACTCCTGGGTATTTACCCCAAAGATACAGATGTAGTGAAATGAAGGGCCATCTGTACCCCAATGTTTATAGCAGCAATGGC
Source organism: Mustela erminea (assembly GCF_009829155.1). Taxonomy (NCBI): domain Eukaryota; kingdom Metazoa; phylum Chordata; class Mammalia; order Carnivora; family Mustelidae; genus Mustela; species Mustela erminea. The sequence continues at coordinate 3,126,102 of NC_045616.1, forward strand.
CATGGTCACCAAACTGTGGAAAGAACCAAGATGCCCTTCAACTGATGAATGGATAAGGAAGATGTGGTCCAAATACACTACGGAGCATTATGCCTCCATCAGAAAGGACGAATACCCAACTTTTGTAGCAACATGGACGGGACTGGAAGAGATTATGCTGAGTGAAATAAGTCAAACAGAGAGAGTCAATTATCATATGGTTTCACTTATTTGTGGAGCATAACAAAAAGCATGGAGGACATGGGGAGTTAGAGAGAAGGGGGTTTGTGTAAATTGGAAGGGGAGGTGAATCATGAGAGACTATGGACTCTGAAAAATAATCTGAAGGTTTTGAAGTGGCGGGGGGCGGTGGGAGGTTGGGGTACAAGGTGGTGGGTATTATAGAGGGCACGGATTGCATGGAGCACTGGGTGTGGTGAAAAAATAATGATACTGTTATGCTAAAAATAAATGGAAAAAAAAAAAAGAAGCACAGCCTTTTTGCAGTCCCCACGCGAGGGCCCTGCCCTGCCATCAGAGTCTGAGTCACATCTCCCGCCCTTCCCTGAGAGGTGCGCACAGGCACCATCCCAGTGCTCTCAGACCTGGAAAGATCAGGCAATCCAAGCTCGGGCCAGTGGGAAAATCTCAGTGTGCGAACTCTGCTTAGAACTTCTCTGGCAGTCTGGAGCTTCCCAGACACTGCCGCTGCCGGGTTTTTGGGTATAAGCAAAAAATCCTGAGTCCCCAGGGACCGCGACTGGGAACCTGCTCTGCCAGCGGCCAAGGGGGGATTTATTTGTGCTCTGCAGCCAGACTGAGGCTTCTCTCTGAGAGGAAGGTCAGGGTGCAGTTTGCTTTCCTCTAAACCTACAAAAATCATCAAAAGTGGTCAAGGCGAGAGAGAAAAACAAAAGTGAACAAATATAAAAATCCCCAGAGAACAAAAGCCTGAAAAAACTAGTTTTCTCAGAGCCCACCCCCTTGAGGGAGGCAGGAGGACTTAACACAGAGAACATCATTGAAAACACAGGTGGCAGGCCCCTCCCCAGAAAACCAACCAGGAAAGAAAAAAAAAAAAAAAAAAGACGACAAGAGAGCAACCACCACTACTTCATAGGACAATTTTTATTATAAATTCATTCCCACTATTCTGGCTCATTTTTTTAATATAGATAATTTCTTATTATTTTATAGATAATTTTTTAACTTATTTACCATCACAGTGAGATGTTGAGTACATCAAATTCCATAATAACCTTCTAACCTGAACTTTTTGATACATACACCTGTGTTTTCCTTTTACATTTCTATTTTTTAAATACCTTTTTTTTTAATTTTAGTTTAGTCTAGTTTATTCCTTTTATTTAATTTTTATTTTCTAATATTCATATAGAGTTAAACTTCAAGGTAATCCCCTTTTCCCAATCAATGCCACCCCTATAGGTAAACCAATTCTTAATCGCCCTTTATCTTAGGAAAGTTGAGTCCTTTAACAAAGATAGCAAGATACATCCAGGAAGAATTAAAACAACCTTCCTCACCCACACTGAGAGTTTACAACCACTCTCTCATCTTTTTCTTACACCAGTATTTCTGTGTTTTTGTGTTTGTCCTGATAGTATATAAATCTTACACTCGGGGTTCTTTTTGACGAGGTTCTTCCTTTATTTGCATATATATATATAAAATTATTTTTCTCTTGTCATATACTTTTATCAGTCTTTTTGTTTGTCTGTGTCTGTTTGTATACTTCATAAATCTTACCTTGGGGCCCACTTGGGCTAAACCTTCTCTTTTATCTCAACTTTCATTCCTGTCTCTCTCCCTCTCTCTTTTTTTTTTCTTTTCCTTTTCTTTTTCCTCTCATTTGGGTGGGGAACCCTGATTGCTCAGAAGCATTCCAGGGTGCACCTTGACTGCACCACAGTCAATACATACAGCTACACCCGTTCAGCCATCTCTCACCAAAATGACTAGGGGGAGGAATGCCCAACAGAAGAAAAATACAAAGGATGGGCCTTCTGCAACAGAGCTAACAGCTATCAACATAGATAATATGTTGGAAAGAGAATTCAGGATAACAATTATCCAAGCAATAGCTACGTTGGAGAAAGCCATGGGTGACCAAATGGAATTGATTAGGGCCGAACTGAAAATAATCAGAGGTCATTTTTCCAATGTTAGGGAAGAGCTGAAAGCTACAGTGATGAGTTTCACAATGCTCTCAATAAGTTCCAATCTAATCTAAATTCTCTCACAGCTAGAGTAACTGAAACAGAAGATAGAATTAGTGATCAGGAGGACAAACAGAGAGAAAGGATCAAGAGGAAGCGTGGAACAGCTTAGAAGTCATGAAAACAGAATCAGGGAAATAAATGATGCCATAAAAAGTTCCAACATCAGAATTATTGGAATCCCTGAAGGGGATGAGAAAGAAAGAAGTCTAGAAGACAGAGTGGAACAAGTTCTTCATGAAAATTTTCCGAATCTCGTGAATGGAACCAGCATTCATGTACTAGAGGCCGAATGGTTTCCCCCCAAGATTACAGATTCTCAAAAGTCCTCGAAACACCTAATAGTAAGAATGGAGAAATATGATTGTAGGCAGAACCTCTTGAAAGCAGCTAGGACAAAGAAGCTCCTTATGTACAGAGGAAAGCCCATCAAAATAATGTCAGACCTGTCCACAGAGACCTGGCAAGCCACAAAGGGCTGGCAAGGTATATTCAGGGCACTGAATGAGAAGAACATGCAGAAAAGAATACTTTATCCAGCAAGACTAACATTCGAAGTGGATGGAGAGATAAAGATTTTCCAAGAACAGCAAGGCTTAAAAGACTATGCAACCAACAAGGCGATAGTGCACGAAAAATTAAGCGGGATTCTATAAAAGAAGTAAAATCCTAAGAATAGTATTGAGCAGAAATATACAGACAATCTACAGAAAGAATGACTTCAAAGGTAACACGATGTCAATAAAAATGTATCTATCAATAATCACTCTCAATGTTAATGGCCTAAATGCGACCATAAAATGGCACAAGGTTGCAGATTGGATAAAATGACAGGACCCATCCATATGTTGTCTACAAGAGATCCATTCTGAACTTAAAGGTACACCCAGACTGAAAGTGAAGGAATGGAGAAGCATCTTTCATGCCAATGGGCCTCAAAAGAAGGCCTGCGTAGCGATTCTCATATCAGATAAATTAGATTTTAAACTAAAGACTGTAGTCAGAGATACAGAAGGAGACTACATCATTCTTAAAGGGACTATCCACCAAGATGATCTAACAATTGTAAATATCTACACCCCAATATGGGAGCAGCCAATTACATAAGAAAACTGTTAATCAAGATAACGAGGCATATTTTTTGAGATAGGATTTTTTTCATTTATTTATTTTTAGAATAACAATATCATTATTTTTTCACCACACCCAGTGCTCCATGCAATCCATGCCCTCCATAATACCCACCACCTGGTACCCCGACCCCCCACCACCCCCGCCACTTCAAACCCCACAGATTGTCAGAGTCCATAGTCTCTCATGATTCACCTCCCCTTCCAATTTACCCCAACCCTCTTCTCTCTAACTCCCCATGTCCTCCATGCTTTTTGTTATGCTCCACAAATAAGTGAAACCATATGATAATTGATTCTCTCTGCTTGACTTATTTCACTCAACATAATCTCTTCGAGTCCCCTCCATGTTGCTACAAAAGTTGGGTATTCGTCCTTTCTGATGGAGGCATAATGCTCCATAGTGTATATGGACCACATCTTCCTTATCCATTCATCAGTTGAAGGGAATCTTGGTTCTTTCCACAGTTTGGTGACCATGGCCATTGCTGCTATAAACATTGGGGTACAGATGGCCCTTCATTTCAATACATCTGTATCTTTGGGGTAAATACCCAGGAGGGCAATGGCAGGGTCATAGGAAAGTTCTTTTTTTAATTTCTTGAGGAATCTCTTCACTGTTCTCCAAAGAGGTTGTACCAACTTGCATTCCTACCAACAGTGGAAGAGGGTTCCCCTTTCTCCACATCCTCTCCAACACGTGTTGTTTCCTGTCTTGCTAATTTTGGCCATTCTAACTGGTGTAAGGTGGTATCTCAATGTGGTTTTAATTTTAATCTCCCTGATGGCTAGTGATGATGAACATTTTATCATGTGTCTGATAACCCTTTGTATGTCTTTATTGCAGAAGTGTCTGCCCATATCTTCTACCCATTTTTTGATATGATTGTCTGTTTTGTGTGTGTTGAGTTTGAGGAGTTCATTATAGATCCTGGATATCAACCTTTTGTCTGTACTGTCATTTGCAAATATCTTCTTCCATTCCATGGGTTGCCTCTTTGTTTTCTTGACTGTTTCCTTTGCTGTGCAGAAACCTTTGATTTGGATGAAGTCCCAAAGTTGATTTTTGCTTTTGTTTCCTTTGCCTTTGGAGACATATCTTGAAAGAAGTTGCTGTGGCTGATATCGAAAAGATTACTGCCTATGTTCTCCTCTGATTCTGATGGATTCCTGTCTCACATTGAGGTCTTTTATCCATTTTGAGTTTATCTTTGTGTACGATGTAAGAGAATGGTCGAGTTTGATTCTTCTACATATAGCTGCCCAGTTGTCCCAGCACCATTTATTGAAGAGACTGTCTTTCTCCACTGTATATTTTTTCATTTTTTTTCGAAGATTATTCGCCCATAGAGTTGAGGGTTCATATCTGGGCTCTCTACTCTGTTCCACTGGTCTATGTGTCTGATTTTATGCCAGTACCATGCTGTCTTGGTGATCACAGCTTTTTGGTAAAGCTTGAAATCAGGTAACGTGATGCCCCTCGTTTTATTTTGTTTTTCAACATTTCCTTAGTGATTCGGGGTCTCCTCTGATTCCATACAAATTTTATGATTATTTGCTCCAGCTCTTTGAAGAATACCGGTGGAATTTTTATTGGAATGGCATTAAAATTATATATTGCTCTAGTCAGTATAGACATTTTAACAATGTTTATTCTTCCGATCCAAGAGCATGGAATGGTCTTCCAACTTTTTGTGTCTTCTTCAATTTCTTTCATGAGTGTTCTGTAGTTCCTCGAGTACAGATCCTTTACCCCTTTGGTCAGGTTTATTCCCAGATATCTTACGGTTCTTGGTGCTATAGTAAAGGGAATCAATTCTCTAATTTCCCTTTCTGTATTTTCATTGTTAGTGTATAAGAAAGCCACTGATTTCTGTACATTGACTTTGTATCCTGCCACGTTGCTGAATTGCTGTGTCAGTTCTAGTAGTTTGGAGGTAGAGTCTTTTGGGTTTTCCATATAAAGAATCATGTCATCTGCGAAGAGAGAGAGTTTGACTTCTTCATTACCAATTTGGATACCTTTTATTTCTCTTTGTTGTCTGATTGCTGTTGCTAGAACTTCTAATACTATGTTGAACAAGAGTGGTGAAAGTGGGCATCCTTGTCTTGTTCCTGATCTCAACGGGAAGGCTGCAAGCTTTTTCCCATTGAGAATGATATTTGCTGTGGGTCTTTCATAGACAGATTTGATGAGGTTCAGGAATGTTCCCTCTATCCCTATTCTTGGAAGCGTTTTAATCAGTAATGGATGCTGGATTTTTCTGCATCATTGAAAGGACCATGTGGTTCTTCTCTCTTCTCTTATCAATTTGTTCTAACACATTGATTGATTTGCGAATGTTGAACCATCCTTGTAGCCCAGAGATGAATCCCACCTGGTCATGGTGGATAATCTTTTTAATGTGCATTGGATCCTGTTTGCTAGGATCTTGTTGAGAATCTTAGCATCCATATTCATCAGTGATATTGGTCTGAAAATCTCCTTTTAGGTAGGGTCTTTGCCTGGTTTGGGGATCAGGGTAATGCTGGGTTCATAGAAAGAGTCAGGAAGATTTCCTTCTGCTTTAATTTTTTGAAACAGCTTCGGGAGAATAGGTGTTATTTCTTCTTTGAAAGTTTGGTAGAATTCTCCGGGGAATCCATCAGGTCCTGGGCTCTTGTTTTTTGGGAGGTTGTTGATCCTCGCTTCAATCTTGTTACTAGATATTGGTCTATTCAGGTTGTCAATTTCTTCCTGATTCAGTTTTGGGAGTTTATAGTTTTCCAGGAATGCATCCATTTCATCTAGGTTGCTTAGCTTATTGGCATATAACTGTTGATAACAACTTCTGATGATTGTTTCTACTTCCTTGGTGTTCGTTGTGATCTCACCTTTTCATTCATAATTTTATGTATTGAGCTTTCTCTCTTTTCTTTTGGATTAGTGTCACCAATGGCTTATTGATCTTATTGATTCTTTAAAAAACTAGCTTCTAGTTTCATTGATACGTTCTGCTGTATCTCTGGTTTCTACCTCATTGAACTCAGCTCTAATTGTGATTATTTTCCTCCTTATGCGTGGAGTTGGTTTGACTTGTTCTTGATTCTCTAGTTCTTTACGGTGTAGAGACAGCTGCTGTGTTCTGGATTTTTCAATTTTTCTGAGGGAGGTTTGAATGGCTATGTATTTCCCCCTTAGGACCGCATTTGCTGTATCCCATAGGTTTTGGATCGAAGTGTCTTCATTGTCATTGGTTTCCATGAATTGTTTCAGTTCTTCCTTGATCTCCTCGTTGATCCAAGCATTCTTAAGCAAGGTGGTCTTTAGCTTCCAGGTGTTTGAGTTCGTTTGGAACTTTTCCTTGTGGTTAAGCTCCAGTTTTAAAGCATTGTGATCTGAGAATGTTCAGGGAATAACCTCAGTCTTTTGGTTTCGGTTGAGTCCTGATTTGTGACCCAGTATGTGGTCTATTCTGGAGAAGGTTCTGTGTGCACTTGAGAAGAATGAGTTTTCAGTTTTTTTAGGGTGGAATGTTCTGTATATATCTATGAGGTCCATCTGGTCCAATGTGTCATTCAATGCTCTTGTTTCTTTATTGATATTCTGCTTCGATGATCTGTCTATTTCTGAGAGAGGCATGTTAAGATCTCCTACGATTAGTGTATACATATCAATATGACTCTTTATCTTGATTAACAGTTTTCTTCTGTAATTGGCTGCTCCCATATTGGGAGCATAGATATTTACCATTGTTAGATCATCTTGGTGGATAGTCCCTTTAAGAATGATGTAGTGTCCTTCTGTATCTCTGACTACAGTCTTTAGTTTGAATTCTAATTTATCTGATATGAGAATCACTACACCAGCCTTCGTTTGAGGCCCATTGGCACGAAAGATGCTTCTCCATCCCTTCACTTTCAGTCTGGGTGTATCTTTCGGTTCAAAGTGGGTCTCTTGTAGACAACATATGGATGTGTCCTGTCGTTTTATCCATATGCAACCCTGTGCAATTTTATGGGTGCATTTAGACCATTCACAATGAGGGTGATTATTGATGGATACGTTTTTATTGACATCGTGTTACCTTTGAAGTCTTTCTTTCTGTAGATTGTCTCTATATTTCTGTTTAATGCTATTCTTGGGCTATTTCCTCCTTTTAAGAAGCCCCCTTAATATTTCCTGCAGTATCGGCTTGGTGGTTGCATAGTCTTTTAAGCCTTGCCGGTCCTGGAAACTCTTTATCTCTCCATCCGTTTTGAATGTCAGTCTTGCTGGATAAAGTATTCTTGGCTGCATGTTCTTCTCATTTAGTGCCCTGAATATATCTTGCCAGCCCTTTCTGGCTTGCCAGGTCTCTCTGGACAGGTCTGACATTATTCTGATGGGCTTTCCTCTGTACATAAGGATTTTCTTTGTCCTAGCTGCTTTCAAGAGGTTCTATCTACAATTATAATTATTCATTCTTACTATTAAGTGTCTCAAGGACTTTCGAGAATCTGTAATTTGGGGGTAAACCTTTCAGCCTCTAGTATATAAACGCTGGTACTATTAACGAGATTTGGAAAATTTTCATGAAGAACTTGTTCCACTCTATCTTCTAGACTTCTTTCTTTCACGTCCCCTTCAGCGATTCCAATAATTCTGACCTTGGAACATTTCGTGACATGATTTATTTCCCTGATTCTGTTTTCGTGGCTTCTAAGCTGTTTATTCCAGGCTTCCTCCTGATCCTTACTCTCTGTTTGTCCTCCAGATCACTAATTCTATCTTCTGTCTCAGTTACTCTAGCGTTGAGAGAATTTAGATTAGATTAGAACTCATTGAGAGCATTGTGAGGCTCATCCCTGGTAGCTTTCAGCTCTTCCCTAATATTGAAAACATGATCTCTGGCCGTTTTCAGTTCAGCCCTAATCAATTCCGTTTGGTCACCCATGGCTTTCTCCAACCTAGCTATTGTTTGGATAATTGTTAGCCTGAATTCTCTTTCCAACATATTGTCTATGTTGATAGCCATTAGTTCTGTTGCAGAAGGTCCACCCTCTGTATTTCTCTTCTGTTGGGCATTCCTCCTCCTAGTCATTTTGGTGAGAGATGGCTGAACGGGTGTAGCTGGGTGTATCGACTGTGGTACAGTCAAGGTGCACCCTGGAATGCTTCTGAGCAATCAGGGTTCCCCACCCAAATGAGAGGAAAAGAAAATGAAAAAAAAAAGAGAGAGAGGGGGAGAGACAGGAATGAAAGGTGAGATAAAAGGGAAGGTTTAGCCCAAATGGGCCCCAAGGCAAGATTTATGAAGTATACAAACAGACACAGACAAACAAAAAGACTGATAAAAGTATATTACAAGAGAAAAATAATAATATATGTATTTGCATATATATATGCAAATAAAGGAAGAACCTCGTCAAAAAGAACCCCGAGTGTAAGATTTATATATTATCAGGACAAACACAAAAACACAGAAATACTGGTGTAAGAAAAAGATGGGAGAGTGTTTGTAATTCTCAGTGTGGGTGAGGAAGGTTGTTTTGATTCTTCCTGGATATATCTTGACATCTTTGTTAAAGGACTCAACTTTTCTAAGATAAGGGGGCATTAGGAATTGGTTTACCTATACGGGTGGCATTGATTGGGGAAAGGGGATTACCTTGAAGTTTAACTCTATATGAATATTAGAAAATAAAAATTAAAAAAGGAATAAACTAAACTAAACTAAAATTAAAAAAAAGAAATTTAAAAAATAGAAATGCAAAAGGAAAACACTGGTGTATGAATCAAAAAGTACAGGTTAGAAGGTTATTATGGAATTTGATGTACTCAACATCTCACTGTGACAGTAAATATGTTAAAAAATTATCTATATAAATAAAAAATTAACTATATAAAAAATGAGCCAGAATTGTGGGATCGAATTAATAATAAAAATTGTCCTATGAAGTAGTAGTGGTTGTCTCTTGTAGTCTTTTTTTTTTTTTTTCTTCCCCGGTTGGTTTTCTGGGGGACGGGCCTGCCATGTGTGTTTTAAGTCCCTGAAATTCTCTCAGCTAAGTCCTCCTGCCCCGCTCAAGGGGGTGGGCTCTGAGGAAACTGTTTTTTTCAGGCTTTTGTTCTCTGGAGGTTTTTATATTTGTTCACTTTTGTTTTTCTCTATCGCCTTGACCACTTTTGATGGTTTTTGTAGGTTTAGAGGAAAACAAACTGCACCCTGACCTCCCTCTCAGAGAGAAGCCTCAGTCCATCTGCAGAGCCCATATAAACCCCACCATGGCTGCTGGCAGAGCAGGTTCACAGTCGCGGTCCCTGGGGACTCAGGATTTTTTGCTTGTACCCAAAACCATGGCAGCGGCGGCTGTCTGGGCAGCTCAAGACTGCCAGAGAAGTTTGAAGGAGCAATCACACACTGAGATTTTCCCACTGACCCAGGCTGGGAGTGCCTGGTCTTTCTGGTCTGAGAGCACCTGGCTGTGGTTTGTGTGTACCTCTCTCAGGGGTGGGCACAGGGCACAACTCAGACTCTGGCACAGCAGGGCACTTGAGTGGGGACTGCAAAAATGCTGTGCTTTTGTTGGCTGGCGAGGCTCTCAGTCCCTCACGGGAGCTGGGTGCCATGCACTCCCAGGCACTCTGTTGTTTCAGGGACAGGGACATGTTTTCTCTGCCGCACTCTCTCTGGCTCTGCACCAGGGGTGGCTGTCCCGGGTCTGGGGACTTAAGCCCAGACCCTAGCATCTCGATTCCCGCAACTCCCCCCACCATGATCCTTTGCTCTTTTTGAGTGCTTTCTACCAGACTCCCTTTAATGCTGGTCCCCAGGTGCAGGGCACTCTCCTGTTGGGATATTACTTTCCAACGGGTCGCCTCTGGTGTCTCCCTCCCCCTTTTCTTTATCTTCATATATCAGTCCGACTTTCCCACTCCACTTTACCTGCCCACTGGTGTCTTCAGCTCCAGTAGAGATCCAGACGTGTATAATTCTGATCTAAGGCTGATTTCGTGGGTGATTGGAGATCTTTGGAAGGTAATCAGTTCACTTTAGGGTGCAGGTTGAATGGGCACCTCCTCCTACTTCCCCGCCATCTTCTAACCCGATAAAGAGGCATATTGATAAGAATACAATAATCGTAGGAGATCTTAAAATGCCTCTCTCAGAAATAGACACATCATCGAAGCAGAAAATCAATAAAGATACAAGAGCATTGAATGACACATTGGAACAGATGGACCTCATAGATATATACAGAACATTCCACCCTAAAACAACAGAATACTCATTCTTCTCATGTGCACATGGAACCTTGTCCAGAATAGACCACATACTGGGTCACAAGTCAGGACTCAACCGATACCAAAAGACTGAGATTATTCCCTGAACATTCTCAGCTCACAATGCTTGGAAACTGGAGCTCAATCACAAGGAAAAGTTCAGAAGGAACTCAAACTCCTGGAAGCTAAATACCCCCTTACTTAAGAATGCTTGGATCAACGAGGAGATCAAGGAAGAACTGAAACAATTCATGGAAACCAATGAGAATGAAGGCACTTAGACCCAAAATCTATGCGGTACAGTAAAGGTGGTCCTAAGGGGGAAATACATAGCCATCCAAGCCTCCCTCAAAAAATTGAAAAATCCAGAACACAACAGCTGTCTCTACACCTTAGAGAACTGGAGAATCAACAACAAATCAAACCAACTCCACACATCAGAAGGGAAATAATCAAGAATAGAGCTGAGATCAATGATGTAGAAACAAGAGATACAGTAGAACATATCAATGAAACTAGAGGTTAGTTTTTTGAAAGAATCAATAAGATCAATAAACCATTGGCCATACTAATCTAAAAGAAAAGAGAAAGCTCAAATTCATAAAATTATGAATGAAAAAGTAGAGATCACAACAAATACGAAGGAAGTAGAAACAATCATCAGAAGTTATTATCAACAGTTCTATGCCAATAAGCTAAGCAACCTAGATGAAATGGATTCATTCCTGGAAAACTATAAACAACCAAATTTGAATCAGGAAAAAATTGACAACCTGAAAAGACCAATATCTAGTAACGAGATTGAAGCAGTGATCAAAAACCTCCCCAAAAAACAAGAGCCCAGGACCAGATGGATTCCCTGGGGAATTCTACCAAACTTTCAAGGAATAAATAACACCTCTTATCCTGAAGCTGTTTCAAAATATTAAATCAGAAGGAAAACTTCCAGACTCTTTCTATGAAGCCAGCATTACCCCGATCCCCAAACCAGGCAAAGACCCTACCAAAAAGAAGAATTTCAGACCAATATCACTGATGAATATGGATGCTAAGATTCTCAACAAGATCCTAACAAACAGGATCCAACAGCACATTAAAAAAGATTATCCACCATGACCAGGTGGGATTCATCCCTGGGCTACATGGATGGTTCAACATTCACAAATCAATCAATGTGATAGAATAAATTAATAAGAGAAGAGAGAAGAACCACATGGTCCTCTCAATTGATGCAGAAAAAGCATTTGACAAAATCCAGCATCCATTCCTGATTAAAACGCATCAAAATATAGGGATAGTGGGAACATTCCTAAACTTCATAAAATCTATCTATGATAGACACACAGCAAATATCATCCTCAATGGGAAAAAGCTTGCAGCCTTCCTGTTGAGATCAGGAACACAAGGATGCTCACTCTCACCACTCTTGTTCAACATAGTATTAGAAGTCCTAGCAACAGCAATCAGACAACAAAGAGAAATAAAAGTATCCAAATTGGTAAAGAAGAAGTCAAACTCTCTCTCTTTGCAGATGACATGATTCTTTATATGGAAAACCCAAAAGACTCCACCCCCAAACTACTAGAACTCATACAGTAATTCAGCAACGTGGCAGGATACAAAGTCAATGTACAGAAATCAGTGGCTTTCTTATACACTAACAATGAAAATACAGAAAGGGAAATTAGAGAATCGATTCCATTTACTATAGCACCAAGAACCATAAGATACCTAGGAATAACCCTAACCACAGAGGTAAAGGATCTGTACTTGAGGAACTACAGAACACTCATGAAAGAAATTGAAGAAGACACAAAACGTTGGAAGACCATTCCATGCTCTTGGATCAGAAGAATAAACATTGTTAAAATGTCTATACTGCCTAGAGCAATATATACTTTTAATGCCATTACAATCAAAATTCCACAGCTATTCTTCAAAGAGCTAGAGCAAATAATCCAAAAATTTGTATGGAATCAGAAGAGACCCTGAATAGCTAAGTAAATGTTGAAGAACAAAAATAAAATGGATGGCATCATGCTACCCGATTTCAAGGTGTACTACAAAACTGTGATCACCAAGACAGCATGGTACTGGCATAAAAACAGACACATAGACCAGTGGAACAGAGTAAAGATCCCAGATATGGACCCTCAACTCTATAGTCAAATAGTCTTCGACAAAACAAAAAAAAAGTATACAGTGGAAAAAAGACAGTCTCTTCAATAAATGGTGCTGGGAAAACTGGGAAGCTGTATGTAGAAGAATCAAACTTGACCATTCTCTTAGACCGTACACAAAGATAAACTCAAAATGGATAAAAGACATCAATGTCAGACAGGAATCCATCAGAATCCTAGAGGAGAACATAGGCAGTAATCTCTTCGATATCAGCCAGAGCAACATCTTTCTAATATGTCTCCAAAATCAAAGGAAAAAAAAGTGAAAATAAACTTTTGGGACTTCATCAAAATCAAAAGCTTCTGCACAGCAAAGGAAGCAGTCAAGAAAACAAAGAGGCAACCCAGGGAATGGAAGAAGATATTTGCAAATGACAGTACAGACAAAAGTTTGATATCCAGGATCTATCAAGAACTCCTCCAACTCAACACACACAGAACAGACAATCATCAAAAAATGGGAAGAAGATATGAACAGACACTTCTCCAATTAAGACATACAAATGGGTATCAGACACATGAAAAAATGTTCATCATCACTAGCCCTCAGGGAGATTCAAATTAAAGCCACATTTAGGTATCTCCTTACGGCAGTTAGAATGGCCAAAATTAGCAAGACAGGAAGCAACATGTGTTGGAGGGGATGTGGAAAAAGGGGAACCCTCTTCCACTGTTGGTGGGAATGCAAGCTGGTGCAGCCTCTTTGGAGAACAGTATGGACATTCCTCAAGAAATTAAAAATAGAACTTCTCTATGACCTTGTCATTACACTCCTGGGTATTTACCCCAAAGATACAGATGTAGTGGAAAGAAAAGCCATCTGTATCCCAGTGTTTATAGCAGCAATGGCCATGGTCGCCAAACTGTTGAAAGAACCAAGATGCCCTTCAATGGACAAATGGATAAGGAAGATGTGTTCCATATACACTGTGGAGTATTATGCCTCCATCAGAAAGGACAAATACCCAACTTTTGTAGCAACATGGACGGGACTGGAAGAGATTATGCTGAGTGAAATAAGTCAAGTAGAGAGAGTCAACTATCATACGGTTTCACTTATTTGTGGAGCATAACAAATGGCATGGAGGACATGGGGAGATAGAGAGGAGAAGGGAGTTGGGGGAAATTGGAAGGGGAGGTGAGCCATGAGAGACTATGGACTCTAAAAAATAATCTGAGGGGATTGAAGTGGCAGGGTGGGTGGGAGGTTGGGGTACCAGGTGGTGGGTATTATAGAGGGCATGGATTGCATGGAGCACTGGGTGTGGTAAAAAAATAATGAATACTGTTATGTTGAAAGTAAATAAAAAATAAATTTAAAAAAAATGAGGTGGAAAGCAAAACCATCATGTACAGTGTCTGGTTTGTAGGGCGCTGTCACAGGGACGACATGCCCTGGAGCGGTGGAGGTGGCCCCACCAGGCTCCTTCCCCAGGAGCCTGGCTCTACATCCAGCCATTGCAGCTCTGGTCTTTGGGAACACCTGTGTTTCCCCTTGATTCCTGGAGTCCATTTGTCAACAAGATGCATCCCCAGGCATCAGAAAAGCCTACGAGAGACTATTTTGGAGTCTGGAAATGCTCAAAAATGTTTTTAATGGCAATTGCTTTTATTTTTTTTAATGTATGCACTTCACAATTTCTTTGTTATGTTCATTTAGCCAATGTATAATCCTAAATTTTTGTTGTAATGTTCAACGATTCATTAGTATGCATTTTTGTTCACAAGAGGTTTCATAGGAATGCCCCACTTTGGGGAGGAACATGTAACTTCTTCATTAATACGTTGGGAATGTATTCATTTATTTAAAAAATAAGGTTAAACTTTGCAATCTCTGTTTGTTTGTTTGTTTGTTCTAAGTGCTTTTTGTCCAGTCTTGGGAAACCCTTTTCAAATATCACCATGGAAGCTTCCTGATTTGTCTCCCACCTTTCCACTAATTAAAAGCATGTATATGCCCTTTTGTCTTCCCTTAAATATTTTTTTTAAGATTTTATTTATTTAAAAATAAGATTTTATTTATTCATTTGAGAAAGAGACACGAGAGAGCACAAGCAGGGGGAGAGGGAGAAGCAGACTCCCCAGTGAGCAGGGAGCCCGACGTGGGGATCCATCCCAGGACCCAGATATCCTGACCTGAGCCAAAGGCAGATGCTTAATGACTGAGCCCCCAGGTGGCCCTCTTTCGTTAAATATTATAAGAAAGCAGGAAAAATCCTTCTCTATGATTCACACTTTTCCTTGTTATGTTATAGTGTGTTTGTAGAAGACTCACAAGCACAGACATTCTTAGGATGTGGTACATCCTGTATGTCCTAAATGTCAAAGCCTACTTTTTGTGTAAAAGTGATTTACAAGAATAGCATTCCATCCTTGGCCTTTACTTACAATTGTGTGGAAGTCTACATATATGGGGAAATGTCTCTGATGTATTTTACACAGAATGGACATTGAAAAAGGAGTAGAGCAGTTGTACTCATGGAAGAGTGTTTCAGAGGCCTTGCTTGGAGGTCTGTTTTTACAGTTATTGGCCCTACGATAATGGAATCTATATGAACACAGTTGGGTTCAGGCTGCCTCTACCAGCTGAGAGAAATCCCTATGTCCCATGTCACCCCACACCCCTGGCCACATGGGAGCATCCCTGAGGATGGGCAGAACTCTAACTCCCAGTGACCCTCAGGGCTTTAAAACCCAGACCACGAAGAAAGACAGCCATGGGGATTGGATATCACACTCAGAGATGATAGCTGAAAATCTGTCACCAGTGCCCTTTGCCCACAAATAAAAATCTACACAAACTTGCAGAACATGCAGAATCAACCATCAGTCTGTGTTTCCCCAGTCTCAGGTAGACTGGGAGCCACAATGAACCACTGGAACTTCTGAGACACCCAATGTCCTTTCAGAATTAATGGGGTTTCTGCTCTTGTGTTTCTTGTGCCCAGACTCCATGGGACCCACAGATGGAAGCTGCAGCTCTAGGTCTCCCTGGAAACTCTATTCCAAGACTAGTGCCTTTGTGGTCCTTTTATCCGTGACTATGCAGTTTGTATCTCCATTCTGGCAGGCCCCTTCATGCACCCTTGTGGGGACCCGGGAATATCGGCCACTACCTTGTTATTCTATGCCCATGCCAGCTCTCTCCTATGGCTGGGTATAAACCCGGGGTCATCTTCTTTGTTAGGTTTGCACTGGATCCCAGGACCTGGTGCCAAGCTCCTACAACCATCTATGGTAGGAGGAATGCCATCCCTGCATGGTTTTAGAGAGCACAGTAGTATCAACATGGAGCACTGCACAAAACAAAGACAGGCTCTGTGTCTATTACCTGCATTTGTTACATCTCAGGTTTCTTGTATATAATATATGTGTCGGGTTTACAGTATTATTTCAGAGAATGATTCCGAATCTTAGATGGGATATTGCATTTATTAATCTATTCCAGAAGCTCTACTGAGCCATCACCCTGTGCACCCAAGGGAAGGATTTTGGAATAAAGCTATGAACAGGATGCATTTTTCTCAAGTCCCTCAAATTGTCTAAAGAAAATCCTAATGCGAATCATTTTTTTTTTAAATACAGCATGACTCCATGAATCCACCTTTGCTAACCTGCACGTATGGGGAGTGGAGGTCATGTGTGTGGGAAAATGGCTACGCAGTGGCATTTCTCTCACAGCCCATCCCGTGTCCCATACATGTTCTCTCTGCCTTAGAGTCGTGGGGACCTTCTCTGGTTCATCTCTGTTTCCTGGGTTCCCTCCACGGAGACACGGAGCTCCATGGGCTACAGGTGCCCCTTGCCTAATGAGGGAAGGCTGAGGCTGTGTGCACAAAGGACATCTGCATACCTCAGCTCAAAAAGCCCCAAGGCAGAGTCTGGGGGAAAAGGAGCCATAATAATGCAGGGCATAACGGCTGAATGAAAACCCACCCAAATCCTTTTGAAAACCACAAACAGGAAGGAAAGTGCTGTGTCAGTGGCTGTTGCATTTGTGGTTTTTGAGGTTTGAACTTTTTTTTTTTTTTTTTTTTTTTTTTTGCTGTGGGGTGGAAGGAGCTTGGCTAGAGGAGATTGTGGGTACCCAGAGCTGAACCACACTCTGAGGCCCAGGGAGACCTGAGAGTCTTCAGGAGAATGACAAGGGACCCAGCTAGGAACGACAATATGGATGCCCTGGGGACAGTTAGGGGAGGTGAGCGTGGAGGAATGTCCATAGAGGGATGATCCCATGCTGTTGGAGAAGACAGGACACCAATGGGGAGGAGAACTAGAGAAGAGGTACTGGTGAGAGTCAGGGTGGATTTGGAACAAGGCAAACTGAAAAGGACAGGTAAGACTCCAGGAGAGAGTGCGCCAAAATGAGGCCGTGTCCCCACAAGGACATGTTTTGTTCACCTTAGCAGAAAGATTGTGAGAAAATACAAACTTCAATTAGACCAAACCTATTAAACAAAAAAGCACCCAGGTGGTCACTTCTCCTGGCATTTGTAAACACAACAAAATCAAATTATAATCTGTTGCACTCGTTACCTGCAGAGACAGGCTCCAAGGGAAGGGTCTTTCTAAGAACAATGAGGGCACAAACTTCATTCCTCAGCAAGGAGTCTTGAGACAAAGCAGAGCTTAAACTCAGCTTCCCTAGAATCCTATGGGGAAGAACCACTGTCTGATGTCTGCTTGCTCACTCAGCCAGGGTTTCCTGGGTGTACAAACGGGCGTCGCTCTTCACGGTACTGGGAACATAGCATTACATAAGGTGGAAAAAGCTCTCCTGCCCCATGGAGCTAAGCTCTGTGTGGCCATCCTTCTCCCACCTATTATGCCCTTTGCCCTTTTTGTTTAGGTGACCATATGTAGGGACTTGTGCCGGAGCCTGAAGCAGATGCGTGGTGCCCATGAGTCTGACTTATCATTGAACTGCACTGTCAGAGGGACACCAACCATGTCCTCCTGTTTCAGAGGACGCTTGGCAGGCAGAGGGGGACACGGCCTTCTCGAAGTCCCCAGAGATAGAAAGGGACACAGTCCTCAGCATGAACCAGCCTCTGTGTTTGCACTGAGAATCCCGGCACCCTTCTGCCTTCTTCTCTGGCTTATCTCTGCTGCTTTGCTCACACTCATGTCTGTTTGCACTCAGAGAAATCTAGTTTGTTTATGAAACTGGCCTTGGGCAGATGACCTCGAGCCTTCAGATGGTGCCCAGCACCAAGCTTCAGGGCAAGCCCTGGTCCTTAGAATAAAGACCCACATGTGCTGAACAGGTGGCTCTGTAGGAGAAGCATAAGACTTGGGGTTCTGCTCAGGTCATGAACTCGGGGTTATAAAATCAAAGCCCTCCTCCTTGTTGGGGGGGTCCTCGCCCAGCGGGGAGTCTGCTGTACAGTCCCACACCCTCCACCCCTCCCCTCACTCTCAAATACATAAATAAATCTTTAAAAACAAATTAATAAGGGCCACAGACCTCACGGGAGCCCCAGAGACCTGAGTCATCTGCGCCCGCCTCTGACTGGGGGACCTTATCTCCGGCTCCTCCTCCTCATCTGGCCACACACAGCCCGCCTCAAGGGCTGATTCCTGCTGCCTCCCACCACAGTTCATGTGTGTGTGCCCTGCAGTCTCAGAGTGCTCTGTCCTAGGCTTCCCTTCCTGCTTGTTCCTTGGATGGCCCTTCTGTTGTTAGCCCAGAGACCACTGGGAGCCTCACCCAACCCAGCAGGCTAACTCAGAGTCCCCTCATGTTCCTATTGCTGCTGAGCTTTCTCCCAGCCATTACTCAGTGATTGCACAAGATCTCTTGATGCACCCTGAGGCTCCCTGGGAACTGGTACATAACGCTTTGAACTTGCCCTTGTGTCTGGGCCTCCGGTAACCACAACATGTGTTGTGGTCAGATTGGATGACTTCGTACAGGCATTCACACCATCACTCCAAATTCAGCAGAACGGAAGTCACATTTTGCTCCAGGAGGGACCCTCCCTGCTTTTGCCACCTCACCATATTTTTCCAAACGGCGATCACATCTTCTCTTAGCTTTCTTCTGCTCCTTACTCACCTATCCAGGCATCACCACATAAGCCCATCTGCTCATGTCTTTATCCTGAGCTCAGTAGTGGAGGGTAAGAGGCTAAAGTTTGGCAAACACTATAAGAAATTATTATGCCGTATAAGAAGGACTGGGTGGCTCAGGTGGTAAAGCGTCTGCCTTGGGCTCAGGTCATGATCCCAGGTCCTGGGATTGAACCTCATATGGGGCTCCCTGTTCTGCTTTCCTTCTCTGCAGCTTTCCCTGCTTGTACTCTTTCTCTGTCGAATAAATAAATAAATAAATAAAATCTACCCAAAAAAGAGAAATTATTTTGCTTTACAGGATAAGGAGGCTGTGGGGTAGTTCAGAAAAATAATGGAAGGACAGCTCAGGAATTCTCCCAGTGCCCTAGCAGTGAGAAAAGGAGTAGGGGCTCCATTCAGACATCATGGGAGGGGTTCCCCTACACATGCCCAGTTCCCTGGCAACACAGGGGGACCGGGGAAATGTGAATTCTGTCCTTGTAACTGAGGGCTGGTATGTGACTTGTTGCCAGGAGGGGCTCTGCTGGGCTCTTGAACTAGAGCCAGGGATGAAAGCCATGTTGTGCCGGCATCTCCGGAGGCTGTGTGCTCCTCCCTTCCAAGCCAGACGGTGAGCGCAGATAACTGGGCTGCGGAGGAGGGCCGCGCTGCATTAGCAGGCGGCCATGGCCTCCGGGGCACCTGGGGAGCGGCTGCGTGATGAGGCCCGCTGCCCTGTGTGCCTGGACTTTCTGCAGGACCCGGTCAGCGTGGCCTGCGGCCACAGCTTCTGCCGCAGGTGCATCTGCGAGTTCTGCGAGAAGTCCACCAGCACACAGGGCGGACTGTACACCTGCCCTCAGTGCCGCGGCCCTTTCGGGCTGGACAGCTTGCGGCCCAACCGGCAGCTGGCCAGCCTGGTGGATGGCGTGCGGCAGCTAGGGCTGTGCACGGGGCCCGTGGGCATGCACCAGTGTGCGCGACACGGCGAGGACTTGACCCTCTTCTGTGAGGACGACGAGGAGGCCCTGTGCTGGGTCTGTGAGACCACCCTGGAGCACAGGGACCACTGCACCGTGCCGCTGCAGGAGGCTGCCAGGGGTTACCAGGTGAGAACTCGGGCTCTGCAGGGCAAGGTACAGGAGGCCACCAGGGATTACCAGGTGAGAGCCTTGTGCTCTCTGCAGGGCACAGGTGCAGAAACCCCAATGGGAGCGGCAAGGGCCATGCTTTAGGGGCAAACCCAGAGGAAAGCATCCTGACCTGAATGACTCCTCCCAGCTCCGCTCTCCCTCCCAGCTCAGTGCAAGCTGGGCCTCCTTGCCTGGCCCTATGGTGACCCCCCTGGGACCACTGTTCAGGAGCTCGAATGCACCGCTTCACCTGACTAGATCACTGGAGAGGGTCCCCTGTCCATGAAGCCTTCCCTTCCGCAGCCCTTGGCTGCCATCCTGGCTTTGTTCTCTGCGATGCTGACATTCCGATCCCAGACTCTACTGTGGGAGGCCGGACTTGTCAGTGCCTGGAGTGGGGGCAGGCTTTCCAGTGTGGTCTGGGTTACAGTTGTCCATCTTTACTGCCAGTGCCTCCTAAACTGGTCAAATAATGTCCTGTTTTCCATAGTGCTTAGCTCTATGTTAGTTAAAACTGTCACCAAAACAACCCTGGGTTCCGCACACTAGCATCTTCCCAGTGACAGCTCTTATCTCCTGTAAGGCCTGCAGTAGAATGTGTCCCCTGAAGTAAAGATTCCAGGAGCTAAGTCCACTCAACACGCATTCCAGGACTGAAAACATGAGCAACCTCAATGAAGAGGGAACTCGTATTGGAGGAGTTGGCACCAGAAGGGGCATCTGTGAAACTCTAAAAGAATACCCCATACTGGTGCACTTCAAAAGCTCTTTGACATATTCTTTTTTTGTTTGTTTAATTTTTTTTTCAATTTATTTATTTTCAGAAAAACAGTATTCATTATTTTTTCACCACACCCAGTGCTCCATGCAATCCGTGCCCTCTATAATACCCACCACCTGGTACCCCAACCTCCCATCCGCCCGCCACTTCAAACCCCTCAGATTGTTTTTCAGAGTCCATAGTCTCTCGTGATTCACCTCCCCTTCCAATTTACCCCAACTCCCTTCTCCACTCTAACAACCCTTCTCCTCCATCATATTTGTTATGATCCACAAATAAGTGAAACCATATGATAATTGACTCTCTCTGCTTGACTTATTTTACTCAACATAATCTCTTCCAGTCCGGTCCATGTTGATACAAAAGTTGAGTATTTATCCTTTCTGATGGAGGCATAATACTCCATAATGTATATGGACCACATCTTCCTTATCCATTCGTCCGTTGAAGGGCATCTTGGTTCTATTCACAGTTTGGCAACTGTGGCCATTGATGCTATAAACATTGGGGTAAAGATGGCCCTTCTTTTCATGACATCTGTATCCTTGGGGCAAATATGCAGGAGTGCAATTGCAGGGTCATAGGGAAGCTCTATTTTTAATTTCTTGAGGAATCTCCACACTGTTCTCCAAAGAGGCTGCACCAACTTGCATTCCCACCAACAGTGTAAGAGGGTTCCCCTTTTCTCCACATACTCTCCAACACATGTTGTTTCCTGTTTTGTTAATTTTGGTCGTTCTAACTAGTGTAAGGTGACATCTCAATGTGGTTTTAATTTTAATCTCCCTGAGGGCTAATGATGATGAACATTTTTTCATGTGTCTGATAGCCATTTGTATGTCTTCATTGGAGAAGTGTCTGTTCATATCTTCTTCCCATTTTTTAATATGTTTGCCTGTTTCATGTGTGTTGAGTTTGAGGAGTTCTTTATAGATCCTGGATATCAACCTTTTCTCTGTACTGTCATTTGCAAATATCTTCTCCCATTCCCTGGGTTGCCTCTTTGTTTTTTTGACTGTTTCCTTTGCTGTGCAGAAGCTTTTGATTTTGATGAAGTCCCAAAAGTTTATTTTCGCTTTTGTTTCCTTTGCCTTTGGAGACATATCTTGAAAGAAGTTGCTGTGGCTGATATCGAAGAAATTACTGCCTATGTTCTCCTCTAGGATTCTGATGGATTCCTGTCTCATATTGAGGTCTTTTATCCATTTTGAGTTTATCTTTGTGTACGGTGTAAGAGAATGGTCGAGTTTCATTCTTCTACATATAGCTGTCCAGTTTTCACAGCACCATTTATTGAAGAGACTGTCTTTTTTTCCATTGTGTATATTTTCCTGTTTTGTCGAAGATTAATTGACCATAGAGTTGAAGGTCCATATATGGGCTCTCTACTCTGTTCCACTGGTCTATGTGTCTGTTTTTATGCCAGTACCATGCTGTCCTGGTGATCACAGCTTTGTAGTAAAGCTTGAAATCAGGTAACGTGATGCCCCCAGCTTTATTTTTGTTTTTCAACATTTCCTTAGCGATTCGGGGTCTCTTCTGATTCCATACAAATTTTAGGATTATGTGCTACAGCTCTTTGAAGAATACCGGTGGAATTTTGATCAGAATGGCATTAAAAGCATAGATTGCTCTAGGAAGTATAGACATTTTAACAACGTTTATTCTTCCGATCCAAGAGCATGGAATCGTCTTCCATCTATTTGTGTCTTCTTCAATTTCTTTCAGAGTTTTCTGTAGTTCCTCGAGTATAGATCCTTTACCTTTTGGTTAGGTTTACTCCCAAGTATTTTATGGTTCTTGGTGCTATAGTAAAGGGAATCAATTCTCTAATTTCCCTTTCTGTATTTTCATTGTTAGTGTATAAGAAAGCCACAAATTTCTGCACATTGACTTTGTATCCTGCCACGTTGCTGAATTGCTGTATGAGTACTAGTAGTTTGGGGTGGAGTCTTTTGGGTTTTCCATATAAAGAATCATGTCATCTGCGAAGAGAGAGAGTTTGACCTCTTCATTACCAATTTGTCTGATTACTGTTGCTAGGAGTTCTAATACTATGTTGAACAAGATTGATGAAAGTGGGCATCCTTGTCTTGTTCCTGATCTCAACGGGAAGTTTGCAAGCTTTTTCCCATTGAGGATGATATTTGCTGTGGGTCTTTCATAGATAGATTTGATGAAGTTCAGGAATGTTCCCTCTATCCCTATACTTTGAAGCGTTTTAATCAGGAATGGATGCTGGATTTTGTCAAAGGCTTTTTCTGCATCAATTGAGAGGACCATGTGGTTCTTCTCTCTTCTCATATTAATTTGTTGTATCACATTGATTGATTTGCGAATCTTGAACCATCCTTGTAGCCCAGGGATGAATCCCACCTGATCATGGTGGATAATCTTTTTAATGTGCTGTTCGATCCTGTTGGCTAGGATCTTGTTGAAAATCTTAGCATCCATATTCATCAGTGATATTGGTGTAAAATTCCCCTTTTTGGTAGGGTCTTTGCCTGGTTTGGGGATCAGGGTAATGCTGGCTTCATAGAAAGAGGCTGGAAGTTTTCCTTCTGCTTCAATTTTTTGAAACAGGTCCAGGATAATAGGTGTTATTTCTTCTTTGAAGGTTTGGTAGAATTCCCACGGAATCCGTCAGGTCCTGGGCTCTAGTTTTTTGGGAGGTTTTTGATCACTGCTTCAATCTCGTTATTAGATATTGGACTATTCATGTTGTTGATTTCTTCCTGGTTCAATTTTGGGAGTTTATAGTTTTCTAGGAATGCATCCATTTCATCTAGATTTCTAAGCTTATTGCCATATAACTGTTGATAATAACTTCTGATGATTGTTTCTACTTCCTTGGTGTTTGTTGTGATCTCTCCCTTTTCATTAATAATTTTATGAATTTGGGCTTTCTCTCTTTTTCTTTGGATTAGTGTGGACAATGGTTTATCGATCTTATTGATTCTTTCAATAAAACAGCTTCTAGTTTCAGTGATACGTTCTACTGTATCTCTGGTTTCTACCTCATTGATCTCAGCTCAAATCTTGATGATTTCCCTTCTTATGTGTGGAGTTGGTTTGATTTGTTGTTGATTCCCCAGTTCTTTAAGGTGTATAGACAGCTGGTGTGTTCTGGATTTTTCAATTTTTTTGAGGGAGGCTTGGATGGCTATGTATTTTCCCCTTAGGACCGCCTTTGCTGTATCCCATAGGTTTTGGACTGAAGTGTCTTCATTCTCATTGGTTTCCATGAATTGTTTCAGTTCTTCTTTGATCTCCTGGTTGATCCAAGCATTCTTAAGCAAGGTGGTCTTTAGCTTCCAGGTATTTGAGTTCCTTCTGAACTTTTCCTTGTGATTGTGCTCCAGTTTCAAAGCATTGTGATCTGAGAATATGCAGAGAATCATCTCAGTCTTTTGGTATCAGTTGAGTCCTGATTTTTGACCCAGTATGTGGTCTATTCTGGAGAAGGTTCCGTGTGCACTTGAGAAGAATGAGTATTCTGTTGTTTTAGGGTGGAATGTTCTGTATATATCTATGAGGTCCATCTGGTCCAATGTGTCATTCAATGCTCTTGTTTCTTTATTGATTTTATGCTTCAATGATCTGTCTAATTCTGAGAAAGCCGTGTTAAGATCTCCTATGATTAGTGTATTCATATTGATATGAATTGATATGACTCTTTATCTTGATTAACAGTTTTCTTAAGTACATGGCTGCTCCCATATTGGGAGCATAGACATTTACAATTGTTAGATCATCTTGGTGTACAGTCCCTTTAAGGATTATGTAGTGTCCTTCTGTATGTCTGACTGCAGTCTTTAGTTTGAAGTCTAATTTATCTGATATGAGAATCGCTATGCAGGCCTTCTTTTGAGGCCCATTGACATGAAAGATGCTTCTCCATCCCTTCACTTTCAGTCTGGGTGTATCTTTAGGTTCAAAATGGGTCTCTTATAGACAACATATGGATGGGTCCTGTCGTTTTATCCAATCTGTAACCCTGTGCCATTTTATGGGTGCATTTAGGCCATTCACATTGAGAGTGATTATTGATAGATACGTTTTTATTGACATCGAGTTACCTTTGAAGTCTTTCTTTCTGTAGACTGTCTCTATATTTCTGTTCAATGCTATTCTTGGGATTTTTCCTCTTTTATAGGACCCCCCATAATATTTCCTGCAGAGTCGGATTGGTGATTGCATAGTCTTTTAAGCCTTGCCGGTCTTGAAAACTCTTTATCTCTCCATCCATTTTGAATGTCAGTCTTGCTGGATAAAGTATTCTTGGCTGCATGTTCTTCTCATTTAGTACCCTGAATATATCTTGCCAACCCTTTCTGTCTGACGTTATTCTGATGGGCTTCTCTCTGTAAGTAAGGAGTCTCTTTGCCCTGGTGGCTTTCAATAGATTATGCCTACAATTATAATTCCTCAATTTGACTATCAGGTGTCGTGATGATTTTTTGGAATGTAAAATTTTGGGTGGAGACCATTCAGCTTCTAGTACATGAACACTGGTTCCATTCGCGAGTTTGAGAAAATTTTCATGAAGGACTTGTTCCACTATATCTTCTAGACTTCTTTCTTTCTCCTCCCCTTCAGGGAATCCAATAATTCTGACATTGGAATGCTTCATGGCAGCATTTATTTCCCTGATTCTGTTTTCATGGTTTCTAAGCTGTTTGTTCCAGACTTCCTCCTGATCCTTTCTCTCTATCTGTTTGTCTTCCAGATCACTAATTCTATCTTCTGTCTCAGTTACCCTAGCTTATAGAGAGTTTAGATTAGATTGGAACTCATTGAGAGCATTGTGAACCTCCTCCCTGGTATCTTTAAGCTCCGCCCTAACATTGTGAATATCCTGTCTGGTGGCTTTCAGTTCAGCCCTAATCAATTCTGTTTGGTCAACCATGGCTTTCTCCAACCTAGCTATTGCCTGGATAATTGTTAGCCTGAATTCTCTTTCTGACATATTGTCTATGTGGATATCCGTTAGCTCTGTTGCAGAAGGTCCATCCTCTGTATTTTTCTTCTGTTGGGCATTCCTCTTCCTAGTCATTTTGGTGGGAGATGACTTAACAGATGTAGCTGGATGTATCAACTGTTGTGCAGTCAAGGTGCACCCTGGAACACTTATGAGCCATCAGGATTCCTCACCCAAATTAGAGACAAAAGAAGAGAAAAAGAAAAAAAAAAAGAAAAGAAGAAAAAAAAGAGAGAGAGAGAGAGACAGGAAAGAAAGGGAAGATGAAAAAGAAGGTTCAGCCTAGATGGTCCCCAAGGTAAGGTTTATGAAGTAGACAAACAAAAAGAGATAAAAAGACTGATACAAGTATATGACAAGAGAAAAAAATATATATATATATGCAAATAAAGAAAGAACCTCGTCAAAAAGAACCCCAAGTGTAAAATTTATATGCTATCAGGACAAACACAAAAAACACAGAAACACTGCTGGAAGAAGATGGGAGAGTTCTTATAAATTCTCAGTGTGTGCGAGGAAGGTTGTTTTGATTTTTCCTGGATGTATCTTTATATCTTTGTTAAAGGACTCAACTTTCCTGGGCGCCTGGGTGGCTCAGTGGGTTAAGCCGCTGCCTTCGGCTCAGGTCATGATCTCAGGGTCCTGGGATCGAGTCCCGCATCGGGCTCTCTGCTCAGCAGGGAGCCTGCTTCCTCCTCTCTCTCTCTGCCTGCCTCTCTGCCTACTTGTGATCTCTCTCTGTCAAATAAATAAATAAAATCTTTAAAAAAAAAAAAAAAAAAAAAAAAAGGACTCAACTTTCCTAAGATAAAGGGGATTAAAAATTGGTTTACCTATAGAGGTAGTATTGATTGGGGAAATTCATATTCTATATGAATATTAGAGGATAAAAATAAAAACGAATAAACTAGACTAATAAACTAAAATTTAAAAAAAGGAATTCAAAAAATAAAAATGCAAAAGAAAAACATAGGCGTATGTATCAAAAAGTTCTGGTTAGAAAGGTATTATGGAATTTGATGTACTGTACAACTCGCTGTGATGGTAAATAGGTTAAAAAAATTACCTATGTAAAAAAAAAAAAATAATAATAATAATAATGAACCGGAATAGTGGGAATGAGTAAACAATACAAGTTTTCCTATGAAGTAGTGGTTGTTCTCCTGTAGGCCTTTTTTTTTTTCTCTCTCTTTTTTTTTCTTTCTTGGTTTGTTTTCTGGGGGAGGGGCCTGTCACGTGGGTTGTCTGTCAGTGATGTTTCCTGAGTTAAGTCCTCCT
This sequence comes from Mustela erminea, assembly GCF_009829155.1. Lineage (NCBI taxonomy): Eukaryota > Metazoa > Chordata > Mammalia > Carnivora > Mustelidae > Mustela > Mustela erminea. The sequence goes on from NC_045616.1 coordinate 3,153,101, forward strand.
GCCCCCCTCAAGGGGGTGGGCTCTGAGGAAACTGGTTTTTTCAGCCTTTTGTTCTCTGGCGGGTTTTATGCTTGTTCACTTTTTTTTTTCTCTCACCTTGACCGCCTTTGATGGTTTTTGTAGTTTTAGAGGAAAACCAACCGCACCCTGATCTTCCTCTCAGAGAGAAGCCTCAGTCTGGGTACAGAGCCTAAATAAGTTCCCCCTTGGCCGCTGGCAGAGCAGGTTCCAAGTTGCGGACGCTGGAGATGCAGAATCTTTTGCCTGTACCCAAAGCCAAGGCAATGGCAGCTGTCTGGGAGCTCCCGAATGCCAGAGAGGTTCCAAGCAGCAATTGCACACTGAGATTTTGCCGCTGGCTCTGGCTGGGAGTCCCTGGCTTGCGCGCACCTCTTTCAGAGGCGGCGCGCGTCTTGGGCACTGAGAACGGGGCGCTGGTCCGTAAGCACCAGGCTGGGCTTTTGCGCACCTCTGTCAGGGGAGAGTTTGGGGTGCGCCGCTTAGGCTTTGAAACAATGTCGCAGGTCCAAGAGCGCCGGCCAGGCGTTTGTAACTCTCTCAGTGGAGCATGAGGAATGTGCGCGCATATCTCAGGCTTTGTAGCAGGGCTCACGCGTTCTGCCCACCGGCGTGACTCCCATCCCCTCACAGGAGCCAGAACCCACGCATTCTCTGGCGCGCTGGCAGCTTAGGGACCAAGACCTGGTTTCTCCCCCGCACTCTCTCTGCCTCAGCACCAGGGGAGCCTGTCCTGGGACCGGGGACTTAAGCCCCTGACCCTAGCCGCCCCGATTCCCACAATTTCCCCCCTCAATCCTTTGCTCTTTTGGAGTGCTTTCAACCAGTCTCCAAGTTAATGCTGGTCCCCAGACGCAGGGCACTCTCACTCGTATTGGGGTATTACTTTCCAACCGGTCACCTCAGGTGGCTCCCTCCCCCTTTTGTTTATCTTCCAATATCAGTCCTCCATTCCCACTCCGCTTGACCTGCCCACTGGCGTCTTCTGCCCCTGTAGAGATCCAGACGCGTATAATTCTGATCTCAGGCTGATTTCATGGGTGATCTGAGTTCTTTGGTAGGTAATCGGCTCACTTTGGGGTACAGGCTGAAAAGGCGCTTCCTCCTACTCCCCCGCCATCTTGTGTTTGTTTAATTTATTTATTTGACAGATAGAAATCACAAGTAGGCAGAGAAGCAGGCAGAGAGATAGGAGGAAGCAGGCTCCCTGCTGAACAGAGAGCCCAATCTGAGGCTCGATTCCAGGACCCTGGGACCATAACCTGAGCCGAAGGCAGAGGCTTTAACCCACTGAGCCACCCAGGCACCCCATCTTTGACATATTCTGATCACATTTCAATGCCCAATATCTAGAACACCCACTACCCGAAAGGAGATGGTAGTGGTCTTCAATTCTTCACTCTACCTACGTGGTTAACTGAAGTATTGTCACAATAAGATACATTGTAAACATTGGACTACCTCAACTTTATTATTATTATTATTATTATTATTATTATTTTAACTTTGATCCTTTTAAATCAAGGTTTTGGAATACTGCCCACCTCAACTTCCTTCTTGACATACCTGGAAACATCTCTTAGCTTTTCTTTCTTTCTTTCCTTCTTCTTTTTTTTTTTTTTTTCTTACTTTGGTTGTCATCTACAAGATCCAGCTGCTAGGTCTTTTCCAGGCACACTTTTGAAGTACGCTATTTCTGCTTTCTTTTTACCAGAAGTGACCTAAACGTAATGTGGCTGTATGTAATATGTCTAAAGACGTTCCATATATTTCAGTAATCCTTAACTAAATAGCAAATAAATATCCATTAAATGCCTTGGCCTCTAAGTCAAGACTTCCTAGGCCCTAAGTTCTGTTTTTACACTTCTTGTCTCAACCAACCATGAAGTCCTTCAAAACTAGCCTAATCACTGTTGTCCTCAAACAAGCCGCATCTTTTTCATCTCCTTGCTTTTTTTAAACATTTTTAAAAATTTCTTTTCAGTGTTCCAGAATACATTGTTTAGGCACCACACCCAGTTCCCAATGCCATACCTGCCCTCCACAATACGCACCACCAGGCTCACCCAGCATTGCCCCCATTCCCCTCCAAAACCCCCAGTTAGTTCCTCAGAGTCCACAGTCTCTCATGGTTTGTCTCCCCCTCAAAAATCTCCAGATCACTTCTCCTCTCCAACTCCCAATGCCCTGCACATTATTCCTTATGCTCCACAAGTAGGCAAAACGGTATGATAATTGACTTTGTCTGTTTGAGTTATTTCACTCAGCATAATCAATTCCAGTCCCATCCATGTTGATACAAATGTTGGGTATTCATCCTTTCTGATGGAGGCATATCACTCCATAGTACATACCGACTACATGTTCTTCTTCTTTTTTTTTTTTTTCCTTTGTGGTTGCATTCTTTTTTTCTTCAGAATAACAGTATTCATTATTTTTGCACCACACCCAGTGCTCCATGCAATCCGTGCCCTCTATAATACCCACCACCTGGTACCCTGACCACCCACCCCCTGCCCCTTCAAAAACCTCAGATTGTTTTTCAGAGACCATAGTCTCTCATGGTTCACCTCCCCTTCCAATTTCCCCCAACTTGCTTCTCCTCTCTATCTCCCCATGTCCTCCATGCTATTTGTTATGCTCCACAAAGAAGTGAAACCATATGATAATTGACTCTCTCTGCTTGACTTATTTCACTCCGCATAATTTCTTCCAGTCCCGTCCATGTTGCTACAAAAGTTGGTTATTTGTCCTTTCTGATGGAGGCATAATACTCCATAGTGTATATGGACCACATCTTCCTTATCCATTTGGCCATTGAAAGGCATCTTGGTTCTTTCAACAGCTTGGCGACCATGGCCATTGCTGCTATAAACACCGGGGTACAGATGGCCCTTCTTTCCACTAACTCTGTATCTTTGGGGTAAATACCCAGGAGTGCAATGGCAGGGTCATAGGGAAGTTCTATTTTTAATTTCTTGAGGAATCTCCACACTGTTCTCCAAAGAGGCTGCACCAACTTGCATTCCCACCAACAGTGGAAGAGGGTTCCCCTTTCTCCACATACCCTCCAACACATGTTGTTACCAGTCTTGCTAATTTTGGCCATTCTAACTGGTGTAAGGTGATATCTCAATGTGGTATTAATTTGAATCTCCCTGATGGCTAGTGATGATGAGTATTTTTTCATGTGTCTGAAAGCCATTTGTATGTCTTCATTGGAGAAATGTCTATTCATATTTTCTGCCCATTTTTTAATATGATTGTCTGTTTTGTGTGTGTTGAGTTTGAGGAGTTCTTTATAGATCCTGGATATCAACCTTTTGTCTGTACTGTCATTTGCAAATATCTTCTCCCATTCCCTGGGTTGCCTCATTGTTCTTGACTGTTTCCTTGGCTGTGCAGAAGCTTTTGATTTGATGAAGTCCCAAAAGTTCATTTCGCTTTTGTTTCCTTTGCCTTTGGAGACATATCTTGAAAGAAGTTGCTGTGGCTGATATCGAAGAGATTACTGCCTATGTTCTCCTCTAGGATTCTGATGGAGTCCTGTCTCACGTTGAGGTCTTTTATCCATTTTGAGTTTATCTTTGTGCCGTTGTAAGAGAATGGTCGAGTTTGATTCTTCTACATATAGCTGCCCAGTTTTCCAAGCACCATTTATTGAAGAGACTGTCTTTTTTCCACTGTAGATTTTTTCCTGTTTTGTCGAAGATTATTTGACCATAGAGTTGAGGGTCCATATCTGGGCTCTCTACTCTGTTCCACTGGTCTATGTGTCTGTTTTTATGCCAGTACCATGCTGTCTTGGTGATCACAGCTTTGTAGTAAAGCTTGAAATCAGGTAATGTGATGCCCCCAGCTTTATTTTTGTTTTTCAACATTTCCTTAGTGATTCGGGGTTTCTTCTGATTCCATCCAAATTTCTGGATATTTGTTCCGCTCTTTGAAGAATATGGTGGCATTTTGTTTGGAATGGCATTAAAAGTATAGATTGCTCTAGGCAGTATAGACATTTTAACAATGTTTATTCTTCCGATCCAAGAGCATGGAATGGTCTTCCATCTTTTTGTGTCTTCTTCAATTTCTTTCATTATTGTTCTTATTTCCTCGAGTACAGATCCTTTACCTCTTTGGTTAGGTTATTCCCAGGTATCTTATGGTTGTTGGTGCTATAGTAAATGGAATCGATTCTCTAATTTCCCTTTCCGTTTTTTCATTATTAGTGTATAAGAAAGCCACTGATTTCTGTACATTGACTTTGTTTCCTGCCACGTTGCTGAATTGTTGTATGAGTTCTAGTAGTAGTGGAGTCTTTTGGGTCTTCCATATAAAGAATCATGTCATCTGAAAAGAGAGAGAGTTTGACTTCCTCATTACAATTTGGATAACTTTTATTTCTCTTTGTTGTCTGATTGTTGTTGCTAGGATTTCTAACACTATGTTGAACAAGAGTGGTGAGGGTGCGCATCCTTGTCATGTTCCTGATCTCAATGGGAAGGACGCAAGCTTTTTCCCATTGAGGATGATATTTGCTGTGGGTCTTTCATAGATAGATTTGATGAAGTTCAGGAATGTTCCCTCTATCCCTACACTTTGAAGCATTTTAGTCAGGAACGGATGCAGGATTTTGTCAAATGCTTTTTCTGCATCGATTGAGAGGAGCATGTGGTTCTTCTCTCTTCTCATATTAATTTGTTCTATCACATTGATTGATTTGCAAATGTTGAACCATCCTTGTAGCCCAGGGATGAATCCCACCTGGTCATGGTGGATAATCTTTTTAATGTGCTGTTGGATCCTGTTTCATGGCAGCATTTATTTCCCTGATTCTGTTTTTGTGGCTTCTAAGCTGCTTGTTCCAGGTTCCTCCTGATCCTTTCTCTCTCTGTTTGTCCTCAAGATCACTAATTCTATCTTCTATCTCAGTTACCCTAGCTTTGAGAGAATTTAGATTAGATTGGAACTCATGGAGAGCATTGTGAACCTTATCCCTGGTAGCTTTTAGCTCTGCCCTGACTTGTGAACATCATCTCTGGTCACTCATTTCGGCCTTAATCAATTCCGTTTGGTCTTCCATGGCTTTCTCCAACCTAGCTATTGCCTGGATAATTAATAGCCTGAATTCTCTTTCTGACATATTGTCTATGTTGATTTCCATTAGCTCTGTTTCAAAAGGTCCATCCTCTGTATTTTTCTTATATTGGGCATTCCTCCTCCTAGTCATTTTGGTGAGATATGACTGAACAGATGTAGCTGGATGTATTGACCATGGTGCAGCAAGGGGCACCCTGGAACACTTCCGAGCAATCAGGATTCCCCACCCAAACAAGAGAAAAAAGAAAAGAAAAAGAAAAAAGAGAGAGAGAGAGAGGAACGAAAGGGAAGATAAAAGAGAAGGTCCAGCCCAAATGGGCCTCAAGGTAAGATTTATGAAATATACACATAAAAACAAACAAAAAGACTGATAAAAGTATATGACAAGAGAAAAAAATTATATATATATATATATATATACACACACACACACACATATATATATATATATATATATATATATATATATATATATACATATAAAAGCAAATAAAGGTAGAACCTCATCAAAAAGATCCCCAAGTGCAAGATTTATATACTATCAGGACAAACATAAAAACACAAAAACACTGGTGGAAGAAAAAGATGGGAGAGTGGTTATAAATTCTCAGTGTGGGCGAGGAAGATTGTTTTGATTCTTCCTGGATGTATCTTGATATCTTTGTTAAAGGACTCAACTTTCCTAAGATAAAGGGGGATTAAAAATTGGTTTACCTATAGGGGTAGTGTTGATTGGGGAAAGGGGATTACTTTGAAGTTTAACTCTATATGAATAATAGAAAATAAAAATAAAAAAGGAATAAACTAGAATAAACTAAACTAAAATTTAAAAAAAAGAAATTTTAAAAATAGAAATGCAAAAGAAAAATGCAGGTGTATGTATCAAAACGTTCAGGTTAGAAGGTTATTATGGAATATGATTGTACTGGACAGCTCACTGTGATGGCGAATAGGTTAAAAAATTATCTATAAAAAAAAATGAGCCATTATGGACATTGGGGAGGGTATGTGATTTGGTGAGTGCTGTGAAGTGTGTAAACCTGGTGATTCACAGACCTGTACCCCTGGGGATAAAAATATATGTTTATAAAAAATAAAAAATTAATTAAAAAAAAAACAATGTTGCTACAATAAACATATTTTTTGGCATAAAAAAAAATGAGCCAGATTAGTGGGAACAAATTAAAAATAAATGTTGTCCTATGAAGTAGTGGTAGTTGTTCTCTTGTCGTCTTTTTGTTTTTCTTTCCTGGTTATTTTTCTGGGGGAGGGGCCTGCCACATGTGTTTTCACTCAATGATGTTCCCTGAGTTAAGTCTTCTAGTCCTGGTCAAGGGGGTGGGCTCCGAGGAATACGGTTTTTTCAGGCTTTTGTTCTCTGGAGGTTTTTGTATTTGTTCACTTTTTTTTTTTTTCCCCTCTCACCCTGACCGCTTTTGATGGTTTTTATAGGTTTAGAGGAAAGCAAACTGCACCCTAACCTCCCTCTCAGAGAGAAGCCTCAGTCTGTTCTTCTGTGAGTGTTGCAGAGCCCATATAAATTTCCCCTTGGCCACTGGCAAAGCAGGTTCTGAGTCGTGGTCCCTGGGGATGCAGGATCTTCTGCTTGTACCCAAAACTGCAGCAGTGGCAGCTGTCTGGGAAGCTCCAGACTTCCAGAGAGGTTCCATGCAGTGATCGCACACTGAGATTTTTCCGCTGGCCCAGGCTGGGAGTGCCTGGTCTTTCTGTGTGGGCTTGTGCCCGGCTTGTGTGCACCTGTCTCGGGGGAGGCTATGGGTCGAGTGCAGGTCTCAGGCTCTGAGAGTGGGGTGCATGTCTGAAAGCACCATGCTGGGCCTTCGCACACCTCTGTCGGGAGAGTTGGGGCGTGTGTCTCAGATTCTGAAACAATGGCGCCAGGCTAAGAGCGCTGGGTGGGTCTTTGTGCACCTCTCTCAGGGGAAGATGAGGGGCGGTGCATCTCAGGCTCTGTAGCAGGGCTCGTGCATTCTGCCATCTGGCATCTGGCGTGGCTCCCATCCCCTCACAGGAGCCAGACCCCATGCAATCTTGGGCGCGCTGATGGCTCAGGGGCCAAGACCTGATTTCTCCGCCACACTCTCTCTGGCTCAGTGCCACGGGAGGCTGTCCTGGAACAGGGGACTTAAGCCTGTCCTTAGCTGCCCCCATTCCCACAGTCCCCCACCCCCATGATCCTTTGCTCTTTTGGATTGCTTTCAACCAGTCTCCAAGTTAATGCTGGTCCCCAGGGCATTCTTGCTCATATTAGGGGTACTACTTTCCAACCGGTCGCCTCTGGTAGCTCCCTCCCCCTTTTGTTTATCTTCTGATATCAGTCTGCCATCCCCACTCCGCTTTACCTGCCCACTGGCATCTTCTGCCCCTGTAGAGATCCAGACGTGTATAATTCTGATCTCAGGCTGATTTCATGGGTGATTGGAGTTCTTTGGTAGGTAATCAGCTCACTTTAGGGTACAGGTTGAAAAGGTGCCTCCTCCTACTTCCCCACCATCTTGTCCCCCTCTCTAAAATATACTTACCTTAATTGACTTTGTAATTGTGAATGTTTATTGCCATTCAATATTCTGCAGCATTCTATTTTGATACCATCATGTCAATATAAAATTCATCTTTCTCACTTTCCTATTTTTCACATTTGATAAGTTACTTCTACTATTTTAAATAATGCTGCAATGAACATATGTTTTGATAAATCCTTGATTATATCTGGCATTAGTATTTAAAAACATATTCATATTTTACTTGATCATTGATGAGGCTGAACATTTTTATGTGCTTTCCGGGGCCTGTTTTGGTTGAGCTTTGCATTTCCTGATATTCATAGTTGATACGAGGTACTGAATTTGGGCATCTATAATGGGCTCAGCACATCTCTCCAAACAGGCAAAGCTCCAGATGGCCCTGGGGCTTGTAAGGAAGGAGATGGAGGAGACCTTCACTCAGGAGGCCAACCTGGGGAAGAAAACTGTCATTTGGAAGGTAAGAGAACCTTGGGACTACTGACACATCCCAGTCTGCATCATTAAATTACTCTTCAAGCATCTTCCTTGCTGCACACTTTGGTTTCATTTACATGGTTGCTGTGGGGAAACACCTGGGTCATCTTGGATCATCACATCCCCTCAAATTATATTGTGTGTGTTCTTTATCTCTACCAGTACATCCTCAATCCAAATAATAAATATAGTTTTACTGATCTCGAGTGTACTATAACTCACTGCTCCATTCCAGTACCTACAGAAGAGTCTCAGACTATCTTTACTAGTTTAAAACATGTGTGTATAAATGTATGTGTATTCATTGGAAAAATGACATAATAAATATTTAATAGGAGATATATATATATATATATGAAATATAGCTAATATTGATCATTCTACCTATAGGAGGACAATTTGAACTTTCAGCCTCTTGTCAGTAATCCATACACGTATCTTCTTTATTTTTACACTCCATCAGCTTTTTCGCTTACCTATTTACACACACACACACACACACACACACACACACACACATACACACACATAGTGGTTCTCAGTCTTCCACTGACCTCCTCCTCTGCTTATGCTATCTCTCTGTCAAATAAATAAGTAAAATCTTTAAGGTTTCACAGTTGCCATATTACTAAGTAATGTTCAAGTTTCTAATGTCTGAGACCTTTTTTTTTCATATTTACAAATCAGGTCTCTGTAATCTCTCTTCATACTGATACAGTTGTTTTGACCCTGTTCTCATTCTAGTGACTACTTTTATGATGTATGTTAACGTCCTTGTGATACTTATTTTGCTCAGCAGTTTAACAGATATTTCATCTTAATCCCTGTACTCCTCTTGCCCCATAATTTAGATATGGTGGGAATCCTTGTGTGTAAAACTGTCTTGCCCCCGTGTCCATCGCAGGATGAGGACTCAGATCCAGCAGTCTCTCAGACTGTCCACCTGAGGGCCCCGTGTCCTCAGAGCAGTGTCTGCTTTCTGTTGTTGATGAGAGGCAGCTCATGAGTGGACAGAGTTAGGGTGCCAAGGTCTCTGCACCTTGCCGCCCCTGCCTGGCCCACACCTGCAGCACCCCTGGTGGGTGTCTGCTTCCGTGTGTCACTCCAGGAGAAAGTGGAAATGCAGAGGCAGCGCTTCAGGCTGGAGTTTGAAAAGTACCGTGGGTTTCTGGCCCTGGAGGAGCAGCTGCAGCTGAGGCGGCTGGAGGAGGAGGAGCGAGCCACCCTGCAGAGACTCCGTGAGAACAAAAACCGGCTGGGGCAGCAAAGCAGGGCCCTGAGGGAGCTGGCCCAGGAGCTGGAGGAGAGGAGCCAGCGCCCAGAACTGGAGCTGTTGGAGGTGAGCCCTCGTCCCTCAGCGGCTGGGTCAGCATGAGGTGATCCCAGGCCTCTCAGCCAAGCCAGGGCCATGTGAGAGAACATGGTGACACACAGACACTTGCCACCACAATCCACTTGCACCTTCATGCCTTTTAGGAAAAAGGACCCTTGACATCAGTTTGGAAAGCACCTGAATTCTAAGTCTTAGCATCAGAATGAGAGGAGACTCTCAAGAATTGTATAAGATGTTTCTTATACTTATCTTATTTTTATCTTAGAGACCAAAATGAAATATTTTTTAAAAAATAAAGTTAATTTGATATCTAACCTATAAGGTTATACAAAAATAAGGATAGGCAATGCTATGTGGCCTGAAAAACAGTTTAAAATCTCCCAGTTAATCTGTCAATGTGCATAACCAATTCCAGAAGTCTTTGGCACCCCTTTTCTGTGTCGCTGAATGTAAGAATGAGGTCTTAAATTGTCCATCTTTATGTTTTCCGGTTAAATTTTGTGGCAAACATGAATTTGCTTGTCCATATTGCTTGGTGGGAAGGGCTTAAATACGCTCCTTGCCATTTGCCCCAAGTCTGTAAGGGATTGTACAGCAAAGAGACAAAACAGGAAAAAAGGAAAATTCTTGTTTTTAATCATGCATGAGGTCATCAAAATCCCAAGTGTATTGAGAAAGCCCTCGTTGGTAATGCATGTGTATTATCATGATAGGATGCACGGCAGATTCTGAATGAAGTACCCCCACCCTCATCCACCCGCTGACCCTCAGATTCCACCTTGAGTTAGCTCCCAACGCTGAAACTGTCCTGAAATCTCCATATTCACTATCTTTACAGGTTACATAGTGGGCAGTTCATTAATGGAATGAACTTACAGAATGTTTTTATTGATTTTGTCTTAATAGCTCATTTTGTCTTCTATATAGTCATATATATAAGCAACACTTATATTTATTATTTTTTATTTTTATTATTAAAGTTGCTAGGCTTATTTTCATGCAAACAAACTGAGCATCAGAAGGGAAATAATTTCTGAATTTCAAATAGTAAATATACACAGAACTTTCATATTTTGCATAATGACATCCATCACCTTCTTTTACTATATTTCAAAACACAACATTGAGAAAAAGAATTTGTTAACAGAATTATACTACAAATCTTATGGAAAATTTTTTTCTATATTTATTTTCATTTTTATATCCACATTTTGCTTTCCTCCTCAGTACCAGTAAGCAGCATTTTACCCCCAAAATGAAGCAGAGGCCAAAAACAAGGCCTGCCATCCCCATAAAAAGGAAAGGCAATTATATTCCTGTTTTTGTGCCTTCTCAAAATTTTTCTGACACTGTGACTATTTTTAGAGGGACAAGGAAAATATAAAGCAAGTGATTTATTTAAATAATGTCCTTTGAGATAAAACATTGGAATTAATTAGTAACTTCCTTTTTTATCCAATAAGGTAACAAACTCACCCATGAGTTCATAGCTATGGTGTGGTGGTTCAAAGAAAGAGGAATTTTTTTTTTTTTCACAGAGACATTGGGAGTAAAATTTTTGGGCTATACCTTTCTCCATCAAGCAAATATCTGGAGATATTTAAGGTCTTACAGAGGCATTGGGAGTAACATTTTTTGTCTATACCATTCTCTGTCCCCAACTAAATTCTGGAGATATTTAAGGTCTATTTTTACCCTAGTTCCTTCTACATTTGTTACAGAACATAACTCTTTACTAATATATCCAAAAGCCAGAATTATCAATTCAGAAAACAGTTAAAGTGGTTGATACCATTGGAATTAACCTAAACTTGGTGTGGTCTGACTCCCCTGTAGTAGAGGCCAACAGATTTTAAAATTGTTGAGAGACACTCACATCTCCTACAGTTTTATGTTCATACTGTACCATGTCTGGTTATTCCTAAAGCAGGGTTGGTGGTTTGTTTCTGTCAGACACAGTCTTCAGCTATAACTCGCCCCTGCCTCTGTTTCCCCTTTCCTTCCAGGGTGTGAAAGGAGCCTTGAGCAGGTATATTCCTTTCTGAACCAGGGACTGGGCTAGGGAGGACAAGGATGCAGGTGCATGAACACTACTGAGAACTTTCACTTCTCTGACCTTCTCAGAAGTAAGGATGTCACACAGCCAGAACTGGAGCCTGTCCCCATGGAGCTGAGGACAACATGTCGCATCCCTGGGATGAGGGAAATGTTGAGGAAGTTCCAAGGTGGGCTGCGTCTTTGAGCTGGGACAACTGCAATGTCTATGTAGGGTTCAGGGATTTCTACGGTTTCTACCATGCAGGTCAGGCTGCAGTCACAGAACCCAAAGTTTAGTTTTGATTTTTAAGTTGCATTTATTTATTTAAGACAGAGAGTGGGAGAGAGTGACCCAAGCAGACTGTTCACTGGGGGTGGAACCTCATGTGGGACTTGATCTCATGACTCTCAGATCATACCTGAGCTAAAACCAAGACTGAGCCTCCAGGCTGCCTAGCAAAGGTCCATTTTTAGATGATGTCACTGGTTTACTAGGGATTGCAGACAATTTTGTTTCACCTTATCTCCCTCTAGGACCCATGCAGATAGAGCCCCACATCCCTTCTGTTGCTGGTGGCCCTGGAAAGGGTCAGGTTAGGGTGGATTAGGCACTGGTCCTAAGGGCATCCACACTAAAGTGGCACACAGCTTCCCTGAAGATTTTAAGGACTGCAGTGGGTCCCATGATCAAGCCAAGTTAGAAGGGGAACCGGAGAGAGCACCATGTTCAGAAGCAAGAGAACAGGGATATTTGTGTAAAGTCATAAAGGGTAGCAGAGTCCCTAACCCCCATTTAAGCTCCACTTAGTTATCACAATAGGCTTGAAAGTGAGGTTCCCAGCTTATTAGCTATGATATGAGTAACACTAATTCCAATGAATAATTATTTCCTTATTTATAAAACACTGAAAAATGTATACAAATGTGAAAAAGAAATACAATGTATACTAATGTATACAAATGAGAAAAATATATACAATGTATGCAAATGGGAAAAAACAGTGCAATGCACACATTGCACACAAACTAATTACTGGTTTCATTACTTAGATGGAAACTTCAACCCATAATGAGAAAACCCATTTTAGCCCCCCTATTCAATGATGGGCAGATTAACAAGTATTAACCAAATGACTTCTTGAAATTTATTACACTCCCATAATCAGTGTCCTCATATTCCTATTTTTAATGAATCGAATAATTAATGGATCAATTCAATAAATGTTCTGTATTTTGTTCCACACACTTTTCTAAGTATTGAAATATATTATCTGGCAATAACAAAAAAATCCTACAAATCCATAACTTCATGTTTTCATGTTGTACATATTTATGTAAATTATGCAAAATGCACAGAATGTTTGAATATTGACAGAATAATGGGAGAAAAAATAAGGTCAGGGTGGCCAAAAGTTTTCAGGTTAAGACATCTAATTTTGAATTTAATGATCAAGGAAGTCACTTTGGGGCTAACTCATCACATATCTGATGTGGAGGAAAATCTTTCAAGCAGCAGAAACAAGGAGTGCACAGGCCTGAGGCAGAAGTACAAAAGATTTATTCCAGGAGTGATGAGGAGATCTGTGTGGCTGGGGAGGAGTACATAAAGGCAGGGTCAGAGAGGCCAAGGGAAGTCCAGCTAGCATAGGATGCTCTGGGCAGGGCACTGGGACCAGGATGATTTACCTTCTGGTAAAACAGGAAATCCCCGGAAAGTAGTAAATGCAAGAATAACATGACTAGATTAATGTTTTGGAAGTCTTACTCTGAATTTGAATAAATTCAAAGGGGCAAGGCTTTCAGTGGGCAAAGCCATTAGGAACTCTTGTTATAATTCCGTCAGAGATGATGATGGTTCGATTAACATGGTAATATTACCCCAGGGGCTGAAATGTGGAGTGTGGACAGAATCTTGGTCAGATTCAGAGGTAGAACTGCCAAAATCTGCTGGGAGATTAGATGCACATTGTCAGAAAAAAAGAGACAAGTCAGAAATGATGCCAGAAGTTGTTTTTTACATAGACAGTTAAAGCTGCAGGTGTGGCAGAGGAAGGAGTTGGGTTTTGAATGTATCAATGTGGTGGTGTATGTTAAAAATCCAGAGTTTAATGTCAGGTAAGAAGATGATTCTGCAAATGCAGAGTTTTGGGAGAAAGGTCAAATGTAGACACATGCATTTGGAATCAGTAAGTAAATGAGTGGAATTAAATCAAAGCAATGATCAAGCCAGCCCAGAACACATTGAGAGGGAGCTGAGAAAGAAAGAAGTCCTGGTCCTGGAGCTATTGGAGGGAGAAGAGGGGGAAACCGCCAAGGAGACCAGGAAGGAGTGATGAGTAGGGAGGGAAGGAAAGTGTGATGATCAGTGTCTTTGGGAAAGAGAAAGGAGGTTTTCCAGAATGCAGGGATTCTCAACAGCACTGAATGCTGCAGAAAAGTAATTTAAGCTGAACTCCAATGACTACTAACCAGTGTGGAGGTCTTTGGGAATTCCCATTAGAGTACCATTATAGCGTGATGAGAAGCTGAGTATAGGAGATGATCCCAGATGGCCTCTGGGAAACAGAGAGGATTTTGGAGGGGAGGGGGGCGTGGGGTTGGGTGAGCTTAGTTGTGGGTATTAAGGAAGGCACGTATTGCATGGAGCACTGGGTGTGGTGCATAAACGCATTTTGGAACACCGAAAAAATTAAACTAAATTAAATTTAATTTTAAAAAAGAAATAGAAAAAAAGGAAAGAGAGAGAGAAAGGTAGAGAAAGGAAGCTATTGGGGATAGACCCTATTCACAACCATTTCACAGATTTATTTTCTTATAAATGGAACAAGGACATATGCTGGGGTGGACATGATGTGTAAAGACAACAGATATTGAGTAGGCCTAACACGGTTCCATGGAAACCCACCTGTCAGTCTGTTATGACCTCTAGATTTGGGAAGGTCACATGAACTCTGACTTTGAGTCTCCTCCTCTATAAAGTGGGGATGATACCAGTCAGCTTGAGGGTGGTTAAACAGGTGAGTAGGGATGATATAGTACATACATGACCCGCTCGGGTTGGAATGTCAACACAAGACCCACAGATGTGGATTTACAGACAAATTTGTTATTATTATGATATTTTTAAAAAACTATATTAATGAAATTTATCATTTTTAATGCTTCTAAAGAGAAGACACAGGCTACTTTCCATCCTTCCTCCCTGCAGAGATTTTACTCATAAATGGGTTTACTAATGTGCCTGAGTAAAATGTCACATCCATGTCCTGGGACTTCACAGTATTGGTATTGGTTTTCTATCATCATGTAACAAATTACCACAGAGTTCATTACTTAAATCCACCTGAATTTATTGGGCCATAGTTACATGGACCAGACATTTATGTGAGATGAGCTCATTTCTCTGCTTGGTTTTCACAAGATCCATATTAAGGTTTCAGCTAGGCTGGGCTCCTCTGCAGACCCTGGGGAGAGGTCCACTCCCAAGCTTATTCAGAAGAGCAGAATGTTGTTATGGCAGCTGTGGGACTGAGATCCCCGTGTCCCTGCTGGCTGTCTGCTGGAGGTCACTGGCCTTTCTCCTCATGTGGTCTCCTCTGTCTTCAAAGCCAGCAAGGGCACATTAGATTCCAATCTCTCTGACTCCCTGTTCTACCACCAGCCTGACAGCTGGAGAGACCTTTCTGATTTAAGGGCTCTTGGGATTAGAGGAGATCCACCCAGATACTGTTCTTATCATAAAATATAATCATGAGAGTAGCATCAGGGGCTACAGATCATGGGGCCATCTTAGAATTCTGCCTACCAGAGTGACATAACATTGGAAGTGGTAGGTTTCAAATTAAAGACATTTTCCTGTGATTTTGAGAAGAAAATAAGTAAATACAGAAGATCTCCCTAAGAGCACACAAGTACTCTGAATGTAGGTGACAGGGATCTAAATAATTGCGCTGATGGTTCATCACGTCATTGACAGTTGTGTGTTTACTGGCGTAGTAATGAATCCTGAATGATGCAGAGGTAGCAATGAGAAGTCTACTAGTGACCTCCAGGGTCAAATATTACTTTGCTTTCTTTAGTACTCATTTGAGAGGGAAGAGTGAGGAGAGGTGTGGCTATTATATGAGATATTGTTCTTCCTAGGCTTTTACCAGTCTCCTCTGACCATTTCCCTGTCCCCCCCCCCGAATCCTTCCTACAGTTGATGTCAAACTGGACCCCGTCACCGCGCACCCCAGCCTTCTCTTGACCGCCGATCTGCGCAGCGTGCAAGATGGAGAGCTGTGGAGGGAGCTCCCCAACAACCCCGAGCGATTTGACACATGGCCCTGTATCCTGGGTCTGCAGACCTTCTCCTCGGGGAGGCATTACTGGGAAGTCGTGGTGGGAGACAGAGCAGAGTGGGGCTTAGGTGTATGTCAGGAGACCATGCCCAGGAAGGGGGAGACCACACCATCTCCTGAGAATGGGGTCTGGGCCATGTGGCTGCTGAAAGGGAATGAATACATGGTCCTTGCCTCTCCATCGGTGCCTCTCCTCCACCTGGACCGGCCTCGTTGCATTGGGATCTTTCTTGACTACGAAGCAGGGGAAATCTCCTTTTACAATGTAACGAATGGGTCTTACATCTACACGTTCAATCAGCTGTTCTCTGGTATTCTCCGACCTTATTTCTTCATCTGTGACACGATTCCTCTTACCTTACCATCTATGACAGACGTGGAGTCAGGAGACTGGGCGTGCAGTGGTCATCTTGACTCTGCTTCTAGTGTAAGACACGATTGCTCCTAAAATTCACTTCCTGAGGAGTTTATGCCCAGCAGAATTTCCTGGAGTGGAATGAGGATACAGACATGCTAGGCCCCAGCAAATGCCCCCATTCAGACCAGTTCTTTAATCCTTCCTGCTATGGACACTTTTTTCCATCAGGATAAAACAGAAAATATTAAATATTTATATTTGGAGGAGAATTGTAGAATACACATATATTTATAATATGTAAATATATTAGAAATAAACATATAAATATATATTATATATAATATATAATATATATAAAATGTATATTTATATCAAATATAATTATAAATTATACATTATTTGATAAAAATATACATTTATATATAATATATATATAAAAATTATATATATTATATTTGATAATATAATTATATTTAATAGAATATAGAATAGAATTATATTTGATATAAATATACATTTATATTATATATAAAACTTATATATTATATAAATGTATAATTATATCAAATATAATTATAAATTATATTTTACATATATAAATATACATTTATATAAATATATAATGATTATATACATATATTATGACTTATATATAAATATATATTCACACATGCTTTATAAATAAATTATATATGAATAATAAATATATATATTTAATTTTGTAAGTGATGATTTCTACAGCTCATGTGGAACTTGAACTCATTACCTGAGATCAGGAATCACATGCTCTTCTGGCTGAGCTGGACAGGCACCCACATAGATCATAATTTTAGAAATGGAGCAGACTTCCTAAGTCTTCCAAAGGGCGCTACCCATTTTCTTGATGAGGCTTTGTCCAAGTCAATGGAGCTTGTGTTAAAGATTTCTAGACATTCGTTATAATTTCTCATTCCTTTAAATCTCCTTTCATTCCAACTCTTATTAAGAAGAAGAAATATCATTTCTTTTTAGATATGGCAACACTTAAATTGGTGGAACAGTCCAATGTCACTCCAGTATCAGATCCATAATTCTGTTTCTCTTCCTCTCTCAGTCTGCCTCTGCCTCTTTCCTTCTTTCTTGCTCCTGACTTTTTATTTATTGTTTTATCCATATGATTGATAATCTCTTTTCTTCTAGATTAGCAGGTTCAGAAACATTTCTTTTTACATTCAATTCTCCTATGACTATATTCATTTACTTTCTATTTATTTATTTTTATTTTTTTTAATTTTTTATTTTTTATAAACATATATTTTTATCCCCAGGGGTACAGGTCTGTGAATCACCAGGTTTACACACTTCACAGCACTCACCAAAGCACATACCCTCCCCAATGTCCATAATCCCACCCCCTTCTCCCAAACCCCCTCCCCCCAGCAACCCTCAGTTTGTTTTGTGAGATTAAGAGTCACTTATGGTTTGTCTCCCTCCCAATCCCATCTTGTTTCATTGATTCTTCTCCTACCCACTTAAGCCCCCATGTTGCATCCAAGTGTACTCTTCTTCCTAAAAAAAAAAAAAAAAAAATTATGTCATTGAGGGCTAACTTTGCTGCTATGTTTCTATACATCTCTGTCTAATAGTTGCCAGACAGGGGGTAAAATACTTCAATGCTAAATGTTTAAGTACCATACAATTGTTAATTAATGGGAAATTTAGTTAACATGACTTTGATAATAATCTGTCAACATTTTAATCCACCACTTTAACTCCACCTTGAACTTTAACATATTTTTATCTTCCTAAATGATCTCTTTGACTAAAATCTTTCATTTACTTTCCAATAACATCATTAACATAGTTTTCTTCCTAGAGTTTTCAAACATTTTTCTTTTTCTTGACAGTCCTTTTACATTTGGAGGGCTATCCTAAAGTATAATAATTTTAATGGAACAATCTCATAAACTCTATTTCCAGATGGCTCTACATACTTTATTGATGAGTCCTTGCATTAAACAGATTTCTGTGCATTCATGTGTGATGCATTTTGTTTGATCATAAGGAAGCAAGTCCTCTCTTCATCTCTCTTCTCCAGATGGAGGTAATACTAATGTATTATTTATGCCTCCTGTTGATATTTTATAGACCACACATACCTGAGGCCTCTTCCATGCATGGTCTAAGTGGAGAAGAGGCTCATGCCCTAGGTTTCCATTCACACTTCCCCATCCTCAGGGATTAACCAGGAGCTGGCAATTTATCAAGCATAACACCTACCCACATCGCTGTAATGCCAGGGGTCCATGAGAGGAGGCCATACAGAGAACATACCCTCAGAGAAGTAGGGACCTTTGTCTATGGGCTTCAAGAGGGACATAGTCGCTGCTCTGAGAGCATGTTTCCCCAGTAGGTCCCACCCATCCACTGGAGCTCAACACACAGAAGGACTCCATGGCACACTCTCAGACCTTCTACCATGTCCAAGGCATGAACAGAGAATTATAGTCCCTAGACAAAGTTAATATAGGGCACCTGGGTGGCTCAGTGGGTCAAGCCTCTGCCTTCAGCTTAGGTCATAATCTCAGGGTCCTGGAGTCGAGCCCCACATCAGGCTCTCTGCTCAGCAGGGAGCCTGCTTCCCCCTCTCTGTCTGCCTGCCTCTCTGCCTACTTGTGATCTCTCTCTCTCTGTCAAATGACAGAGATATATTAAAAAAAAAAAACTACACAGTCTGAACCACCTCGGGATCTACTCAGAGCCCACTCTCCCCGTCCTTTTTACTAGGCCCAATGGAGGATTTTTCGCCCCAATATTACACTTAACGATTTCTAGATGCATTCTACTATATTGTTATCTTATTTAATGGGTTTGCTTTTGTTTGTTTGTTTTGCCTTTTCTTGGTAGAATGCGAGCACTCTGAAGGAAGGGATCTTTGTCTATTGATAACAATATTTTCTACATATCTCAAGCCCCTCAAATACTATTGGTTTGAATGTAGTTATCACTTAATGCATATTTGTTGAATAAACGCATTATTGACTTTCACGGGACAGAATTTAATGGTCTAAAAGTGTTTTTCAGAATGTTATATATTATTATTATTGTCATTATCATCACTATTATTTATAACTGCACAACCACTGAGCAATGACATTTAAGGTCAAATGCTAAATGCATAGAATCAATTTTTGGGTATAGAGAAAATTGATTAGAAGGGTCAGTTGGAGCTAGTAGTTTCCAAAATGGCAGGGAGTAGGGGGACCCTGAACTTGCCCTGTCCTCTGAATACAACCTTCAACTATTTTGAACAACTAGGAAGAAGATCAGAGGAGTAGAGAAACAATGTGCACATTCAGAGTGACTGAATTTGGCAGGAGGAAGGTTCAGAGCCATGAACTGGGGGACAGGAAGCTGTGGGTCTGGGAATGGAAGGAAGCTGGGTTCACGGAGCCAAGCCAGGAAGAGGGAGAACATGGGAAAGACTGCCCTGGTCTGTGACTCTGAGTACATCCTGGCGAGCAGATCCCTGGGTTGCTCAGGGAGAGATCTCTCCCCTTTCTGGGAGCTGAAGAGCATTGTTTGTCTTCTCTAGAGACCAGGAACATCTGGGGAGGCATGGAGTGGAGCTCCATGGTGGGGTCAGAAGGGCATGCAGAGAGCCAGAAAACCTCTTACTTTTTGGTGTGAGCCAAAGCAGGCCTGAACCTTTGTGTGTGCTTGAGGAAGCTGATTTCTGGGACTAGCTAGGCACAGAGCAGAGAATGGAGTAGATCACCACTAGCCTGGACACTGCTTTGCTGTCTACCACACAGTTTCAGGCCTCTGCAGCAGCTTTTCTGGGACACGGGGCAGGAGGGGACTGAGTCAGGGACACATGGCTGGTACCCTGGCTGCAGGTTTTTGCTGAGTATTACAATGAACTCTGACCTCTGTGTGTGCACTGTGTGAAGACTTTTGGGGACTGGATGGTGCTGGGCAAGGCTGGAGCCTCCCCACTTGCAACAGCAGTGGGTAAACCCATATAACCAGGCTTTTTCAAACTTGGAGTTTTGGATCTTAGGCATTGGCCAGAGATAAATCAGCATGCACCAGAATTGTTTCCTGAAGACGTGGTAGCTGTGGAGAGAAGTATTGCTGTTTGGGCTGATTTATGTTTGTTTTTTTTTTCTTCTCCTCCCCCACCCCATTCTCTTTCCTTCCTCCTTTCTTCTCTGAACAAAACAACTAGAAGGAGAAATTCACAACCAAAGAAAGAACCAGAGGTAATACTCCCTGCCATAGATTTAATCAATCAGGATGTAAGACGTTGGAGCTGGAATTCAGAACAATCTTTGTGAAGATAACAGTCTGGGGCTGAAAAAGGAACAAAAGAAACGGGAGAATCCCTCAGTGCAGAAATAATAGAACTAAGATCTAATCATGCAGAAGTTAACAATGTCATTACTGAGATGAAGTGAAAAATGGAGGCCCTGACCACTAGGTTGAATGAGGTAGAGGAGACAGTCAGTGACATAGAAGACTAAATCGTGGAAATCATGGAAAAAGGTCTGTTTACGGATTAACAGAAGCCTGGCAAGTCGAAGACCAAAGCGGGTAATGTCCCTAACTGTCGGGGGATGGCTTTTTTCAGGTGAGTTATGGAAGTAAGGCCATGATTCCAAGGTGTTAAGAAGGCACAGAATAAGGGGAAGAGGGAGGAGAGTCATATGCAGGATGGGGTGGAAGCAGGGAGTCCAAAACCCAGGTTAGTGGGGAGAGAGCACTCAGCAAATTTAGGGTGGTGATCTCAAGTCTGCATGTTTCCAAGGGCAGAGACATTGGGAACACTGGGATTCCTTAAACCTGTCTGCCCCTCAAGCACGTGGGTTTCCTGGGTTCTGCTGGGGCCCAACACTGCTCCTCTTACACAGGAAAGGTGGTCTGATACAGAGAGGGTACAGTCCACCAACCTGCATGTCACACCTCTTACTTTATATGGGATATCCTCCTCATCCCCTGATTCTGTAGCTGTATGAATGCAGAAGCACCCAAACCATCCCTCTAATCCCCTTGCTGATTGACTCAAATGGGTCAGATGATTCTCTGATATCACGAGGCTGATTGCCTGGACTCGATTTCAATTTATTCACTTTATCATTATTAAAAAAAATAAACTAGCTACCTGAAGTCATACTGGCTTCTCCAAAAGCTTTAAAAAACACGCTCATAGGCACATAATCTGATAAAATTAGGGGCCTATGATGCCTGCTTAATGTTCCTCTAGTTTTAAAATGATGTAGTATAGATCAGTATATGCTAACATCCTCCCTTCAGGTCCAAAAACAAATAAATAAATGAAACAAATGACTTCACTCAATTACCTCCTTAAATTAATAACAAAATATTTCTTAATCAATGCACCTGTGTCATTCTTTTACTATTTCTACTATTATTTATATTTCTTCCTATTTATTTACTATTATTATAATAAGTAATTATTTACTATTTCTACTACTTTTACTATTATTTATATTTCTTACTATTTACTTACTATTTATTATAATAAGTAATTATTTACTATTTACTACTATTTTTACTATTATTTACTAGATAATGCTGTCTTCTTATCATACATTACAGTTTTAGTAAAAAAAAAAGTCAAAATACTTTTGCTATATTTTCCATAGATTAAAGAGGAAAGAAAAAAAAAGGAAGAATAAGTAGGAATAGATAAAGCATGATCCTATTCCAGGTTGTGTGGGACTGATTATGCCTCATTTGTTTTTTAGACACACAAAATTGGGAGCAACTTTGGGAAATTTGGGGATTGGGGGGAAATTGGGGGGCAATATTGATGGTAGCAAAGGGCCCATCAGTGTTTATGTTTAAAGAACAACACACTGAGTCCCCAGATTTACTTACACGAAGGAATAAATCCCTTTTATATCAAGGGACAAATTCTCCTGGTCCTCATTTTGAGTCTAGACCCTACAGGGGATTGAACAGTTCAATGTCATGCATGCCTACAGCACAGCTCCGTGCATGTACTAATGACCCCTGTGGGCTTACAGGTTCCCCAGAGCACTGGGCTGTTGATTAATCAGGACCACCATTAAAACCCCTCCCGTCTCTCCTCAGAACAGCCATCTGCACTGCCCTCCTGGCTCTCTGCACAAACATTGTGGTCCATTGCATTTATAGGGGTACGGCAAGCCCAGGAGAGGTGCCTTCCTTTCTTCCCATGTCTGGAATTACCCCTGCCTAGAGCAGCCGTGTGAATGCACAGTCAGGGAGAGGACACTGCACAATCCCCTGGAACCCTCCACCTAGATCTTCACCTTCTGCCTTCTGACTTTTAGTGGCATCCAGTACATACAAGTAAAAATGGTGAGTATATCTCTGGATTTAGGGACTCAACTTATGAATCTGTACTTTTCTTTTGGTTTGTTAAAAAAAAAAAAAAAAAAAGTTGTATGGAATGAACCAAAGGAACAGAAAAGTAGTAAATGAGGAGCATTGTTCTTGCTGTTGGAAAGCTTATGGGTTATGGCCAACAGATCAAGACAAAAGCTGCACACAAACCCAGACTTCACAACTCATGTTCTTTAACTACAATAGAAAAAAACAAAAAACAAAAAAACAAAAAAAAACATCTACCAAAGCAAAATCACTTTAAAGGATAACATGTGGTCACCTGAATGGTTCAGTCGGTTAAATGTCTGCCTTCGGCTCAGGTCATGATCCCAGATCCTGGAATTGAACCCTGTATCAGGCTCCCTGCTTAGCAGAAAGCCTGCTTCTCCCTCTGCCCTTCACCCTGCTTGTGTTCCCTCTCTCACTAGCTCCCTCTCTCAAGTAAGTAAAAAGTCTTTAAAAAAAAAAAAAAAAGGAAAGCAAGTAAAAGTGCTAACAAGGCAAAATATGAAGAAACAAACATGTGAGTTCCTTTTTTTTTTTAATGTTGGAATCAGTGTTAATAAGGAAGGCAGTCAGGAAAACTTGAGAAAACAAGATCTGAGATGTGGGTTTCCTTTTGAGAAAAAGAAAGAAAAGGAAATAATATTCCCAATTTCTTGGAGGGAGCTGGGGTGATGTCAGCCCTCGCCTGGAGATGGGCCTGCCCCATCCCCTCCTCAATACATCGATCGAATTCCTTATCATCCACCATTGGGGCCACAGTTCTTGTGAGTTTAAATGTCTTTAAGATTAAAAATACTTGGAAAACAAGCTAAACTTCTGGATCACATGGCCACCTGCCCTCCAGAACTGAAAGGCAGTAGGTTTCTTTGACTTGTGTTTGAAAGGTGGGTGTTTCTGCAGTAGGATGGTGCATTTAGGTGCAATGGCATTCCCAGAGTTCAACCAGCACCTACAGGGAGAAACATGTTATACCTTTCCATACCCTGCCAGAATACACACCCCAAAACACAAAAATCTGTTCTTTTGCAAAGCAATAATCTCGTTTCTGCAGGCACGAGGCTCTTTTAGCTCCAATTCCACACAAAACTAGGTCTGAAAAACCGAGTCATCAGTCACTAGGTTGATGTCCTGACCTTTCCACGAGTAGCCACCTGCATGGGTGGGGAGAGGCCAGGTCTTTCCAGTTAAGCATCTGATGCTGCCTTTCTTCTCCAGCTTTGAGCAATGGAGAGGATGTGCTTCCAGGGAGGGCAAAGTTGAAATGCCACATGAGGCAATTAATTGTCTATCCTTTGAGCTACTAAGTTGTGTCCATGTATGAAAGGTAAAATAACGGTATTGCCCAATCTCTCCAACACCAGGAAAGTAGTGGCAAATTTGCATGACACACAGTAAGATATGCTTTCTGCAGGGGCGGGTGTCCAATAAGGTCAAGTATGAAGACAGTCACAGTGGCTCTAGAGAGTCCTTCTAACATGTGAAATGTGTGTTGGGAGGTTGTTAATGCTGAGCTAGTGTGCTGAGAAGGATCTCCACACAAGGAAAAAAAATGATCACATTCTTTCCAAAGTTTGAATTTAAGGGAAAAAATAGGTGTGACTTCCCCAGAATCATTCATAAAATGACTGTATTCCATGTTCTTCGTGAGACACCAGGTTCCCCCATGGAGAGAGCCTTTGCAAGCCGCAGGGCTCCTGCATCAGCCCTCCCAGAACTCCAGTGGTGGGACAAGGGACTCCCCTCATCCCAAACACAAGACAAGACAAGGAGCTGGGAGATGAGCTATGACATTAACGGTGTCTCCTCATTGTCTCCCACACCTTCCCCTAGGGTCTTTTTTACCTCCACATGGGAGCTGTGGAAACAGTTCAGAAGGAGACTAGAATTCAAATTATCCTGAAAGGCAAACTCAGGCCCTTTCATTGTATTTGGATTATTTTGAGCTCCCCAGTCTTACTTTTCTGTTATTTCAGAGGATTCATAATTTTACGGTGAGAAGCTTGTGCAGCTGTTTGATGTAAAACACTGACATTATTAGAGTGATTGGAAATTTGTTTCAGTCTTATTTGCCTCCTTATTTTCTATCTTTCTTCCTATGTTTATGTCCTTTTTAGTTTGTTAATTAATGGGACAATGATTTCTGTAAAAAAGGAATGTCAAAGTTAAAAAGACATATTAACAGATTCAGGGGAAAAAATCATCCATAGGGGAATTTCCTGAATATCAAATCTCCTTTTCTTCTTGCTGTAAATATTTTATTTTATTTATGTGTATATATATATTTTTTTCATTCATTCATTCATTTATCAATTTTTACAATGTAAGAGCCCCTTTGGTTTTCGTTTTGTTTTGGTTTGTTTGTTTGTTTTCATATTCCTGGAAACAGTCCACAAAACAAAGAGACAACCCACAGAAATGGAGAAGATATTCACAAATGACACTAGAGTCAAAGGGCTGACATCCAATATCTACATATATCCTTTTTGATTTCCCAATACATGATTATGTATTACTAATTAATAAAGAATAGATCATGTAAAAACCAAAGTCTTTAAAATCCATCACACTCAGGGTATCTGGGTGGCTCAGTGGGTTAAAGCCTCTGCCTTCGACTCAGGTCGTGATCTCAGGGTCCTGGGATGGAGCCCTGCATTGGGCTTTCTGCTCAACAGGAAGCCTGCTTCCTCCTCTCTCTGCCTGCCTCTCTGCCTGCCTGTGATCTCTGTATGTCAAATAAACAAATAAAATCTTAAAAAAAAAATCCATCACACTCTCTGGAAGTAGGTCTCTTTAACAGTTCAGGGTATGCTTTCAGATAATGTTTCTATTTTAATATAATATATAGAGCAGTATTTTTTTTTAAGATTTATTTACTTATTTTAGAGAAAGAGAGGGAGTGCATGAATGGAGGAAGGGGTAAAGGAAGAGATAGACCGGGGGAGCGGACTAATTAATTTTAAATTTTATAGAAGATAGGTGTTTCTATTGTTAAAATGACATGGACAATGTCAACAATGTCCAGATAAAAATTTTTAATTAATGATCTTTAACCTTCCAAAGATATTATCCCCATTTAATTCTTATCAAAATTTAATGGGCTTATTTCCCCATACTTTCCCAGCTCTGTATATAACACATGTTCAAATACTAACCTATATAAAAAGCAAATAACCTTATATTTATATTTTAAAACCTTAATGTTTCAAATCACAGTTTTGTAAATAACTTATTTTCTTGTGCGCTGTTTCTTTAAGTCCTTACCTATTTCTCATTACATGTTTTCACTCCAATTTCTTGAAAAAAATGGTAAACAAGGTACCCTGTCCATCATCATGTTGATTTCTTCTATTATTGTGATTATTTCTTAGGTGTTGTTAGTAGTAGTTCTTAAATATTTTTTTAATATGCTATCAAATTGATTTGTATTTTGCCTCAGAGCTTTTGAGAATTGCAACTTGTTTTGTGAGAACTGACTAAATCCAAGATAATCAGGGGGGAAAAAAAGAGAACTGTCATTCTTCCTTATATACTAGCTGTTTGATTTAAATTTTTTTGTGAAAGTAGTGAATTAGGGATCCACAGTGACCCCATTCAAATTCCTTGTCAGTGATCCTATTTTAATCATTGTATTTTGGGGGTGCCTGGGTGGCTTAGTGGGTTAAAGCCTCTGCTTTCAGCTCAGATCATCGTCTCAGAGTCCTGGGATCGAGCCCCGCATCAGGCTCTCTGCTCTCTCTCTACCTGCTTCTCTGCCTACTTGTGATCTCTCTTTCTGTCAAATAAATAAATAAAATCTTTAAAAAATTATTATATTTCCAAAGTATGTCTGAATATACTTAAAGGTACTTTCCTCTCACTAGAATTTTTTTTTTTCTTCAGACCTTCCTTTTCTAGGGGCGCCTGGGTGGCTCAGTGGGTTAAGCCTCTGCTTTCAGGTCAGGTCATGATCCCAGGGTCCTGGGATCGAGCCCCACAACAAGCTCTCTGCTCAGCAGGGAGCCTGCTTTCCCCTCTCTCTCTCTCTGTCTGCCTCTCTGCCTACTTGTGATCTCTGTCAAATAAATAAATAAAATCTTTTTTTAAAAAAAAGAAATTCCTTTTCTAGTCTCATGGGCTTATTTTACCATTACCTGTTCATATGAGACATAACCTTTATGTCACATACATACAGATTTTCACACTGATTGACGTTCTTTCATTATTTAAAAAACAATCTTAAAACTCACCTGTAAAATAAACTATGTTGTTTATTACTATTTTAGATTAGAAAACTATGAAGAAGGTGAAGAACTTTCTGAGATCTCATAGTTGTGTCTTGTTGGCTAAGGGATTGTGAAGAGGGAGATTGGAGCTGTAGCCCAAGATTTTTTTATGTCTCTTCCTTGACACTGATCTGCAAGAGTTGTGGGTTAGGCTCTCCTTGGATTGTGATTCATTCTTGGTGTTTAAATGGGATCGATGTTTCTGCACATACATGTGAATTATTGCCTTCAAGTTTTCTTGTCTGTTGGATAATGTGATATTTTTTCCTCAAACACTATATAATGTTTTAAAAGAAAAAGATATACCCGTATTTCTTTCTTTTTAAAGATTTCACTTATTTGAGAGAGGAAGAGAACGTGTGTGAAAGAGAGTGCATCGGGGGAGGGGTAGACGGCAAGGGAGAAATGGGGTCCCAGCTGAGCAGGAAGCCCACACAGGCTGCGATCCCAGAACTCCAGCATCATGACCTGAGCCTAAGACAGACAGTTAAGTGATGGAGCCACCCAGGCACCCCAGATACTCATTTCTTAAATACCATCCCCAGTTGAAAGAAGGAGAGAGAGAAGTGTGGGGGGGGGTGATTTTATGTGTATGTTGCTTTAGTAATATTTTATTGTTCCTACATTATTTATCTACTCAAAATCATCTCAGGAACATCACAATGAATGAGGTTTGTCTTTTGGATAAAGACTGGATAAAGTATTCCACATATAAGGGATAGTCTCCAAATACTATTAATTGGTTATTCTGGAGCTCCATTGGGTGCCTTTGAGGTTTGAGCAGGAGCTTAGGAAGTTGGCTTTTGAGAGGAATCAATGATTGGGCTGAAGCAGCATTTCCTTTCCTGTCATGGAATTAGAATCTTTTCCAGTAAAGGATGAAGATTCTAAATTCCATTTCCTGAATTCAAAATCAGCTCTGCTCCATTCTAGAATATGGTAATTTGCTGAACACATCTGTCTCTGTTTCCTCTTCTGTAAGTCATGGATAATAAGAAGGCCAACTCCATATCACTGATATTTGATATTAGGGCTTAAATAGCTAAATAAGTGTAAAGAGCATGAAGGAACATTTGAGTCATTGTAAGTGTTCTTCTCTAATAGGTGCTACTATTACTAGTATCAATATTCCTCCTCAGGTACAGTAGAGATGGATGGGACCAATGAGAGCACTCAGGGAAATTTCATCCTTTTGGGGTTTTCTGACCGCCCCTATCTGGAAAGGATCCTTTTTGTGGTCATCTTGATTGCATATCTCCTGACCCTTGTGGGCAACACCACCATCATCCTGGTGTCCCGGTTGGACCCCAAACTCCACACTCCCATGTACTTCTTCCTCACCCACCTATCCTTCCTGGACCTCAGTTTCACCACCAGTTCCATCCCTCAGCTGCTCTATAACCTGAATGGGCATGACAAGACCATCAGCTACACAGGCTGTGCCATCCAGCTCTTCCTGTTTCTGGGCCTGGGTGGTGTAGAATGCCTGCTCCTGGCGGTCATGGCATATGACCGGTTTGTTGCAGTCTGCAAGCCCCTTCACTACATGGTGATCATGAATCCACAACTCTGCTTGGGCTTGGTGTTGGTAGCCTGGGGCTGTGGGGTGGCCAACTCTTTGATCATGTCCCCAGTAACCCTGCGTTTACCCCGCTGTGGGCACCACAGTGTGGACCACTTCCTGTGTGAAATGCCTGCTCTGATCCGGATGGCCTGTGTCAACACGGCTGCCATTGAGGGCACCGTCTTTGTCCTCGCAGTGGGTATTGTGCTGTCACCTCTGGTGTTCATCCTGGTGTCCTATGGCTACATTGTACGGGCCGTGGTGCACATCCAGTCATCCTCAGGGAGGCACAAAGCCGTCAACACCTGTGGCTCCCATCTCACCGTGGTCTCCCTTTTCTATGGAAACATAATCTACATGTACATGCAACCTGGAAACAGCTCTTCCCAGGACCAGGGAAAGTTCCTCACCCTCTTCTACAACATTGTCACACCACTCCTGAACCCTCTGATCTACACCCTCAGAAACAAGGAGGTGAAGGGGGCCCTGAGGAGGCTGCTGCTGGGCAACAGAGAGGTGGGGAAGGATTGAGAGTGAGTGGGAGACAGGCATCTCCATCAGGTGGTCAGCTCCTTCAGAAGCCAATGATGGCATCTCGAACCATTGAGTCAGACCTGCTTTTCACCTGTCCTTCCAAAATTACATAACTTTTCCTGTATTTCTATAACCATTTCAGTCCCAAATGATGTTTCAATGCACAATGCTTGGCATTCGAATACCGCCAAATGATCTATAAAGCAGGACTGAAGTACAGAGTGCTGAGTTGTTATATTTTTCACAACTTACACCAGAATGCCAAGTGGGAAACTACTTTTCTTAATCAGAATTTTTCCTTTTTCATCTATTTGTAACTTATTAATATTTTTAACTTATTAACAACTTGCTGGGTATTTTAGTTAGAATGATCAGGAATAATAAGTTCTTTTAGGTGAAAACCATCAAACATGGGCTATTTTAACACATTGGGTATTTTTTCCCCAAATACCAAAGCCTTTCATCAAGTCAAGGTTTTTTGTTTTTGTTTTTGTTTTTGTTTTCTCCTACCCTTTGTCCCAAATCTTCAGCATTTCCATCAAATCTGGCTTAAGTTGTAGACAAATCAAGAAGTTAACTCATATAAATGACACATGAGTCATTTCAGTCTTTTTTTTTTTAAGATTTCATTTATTTATTTGATAGAGATCAGAAGCAGGCAGAGAGGCAGGCAGAGAGAGAGAGAGAAGAAAGCAGGCCCCCAGCTGAGCAGAGAGCCCAATGTGGGGCTCGATCCCAGGACCCTGCAATCACGACCCGAGCCGAAGGCACCGGCCTAACCCACTGAGCCACCCAGGCGCCCCTGAGTCATTTCAGTCTTAATGCAGCACTGTTTTTCAGGTATGTTTTTATTTCATTAGTGAGAAAAACCTGATGTTTATTAAGGTCCTGCTGTGAGTCAGTTGCCCTTAAATCATATAGTCCTCTTGGCATTTGTCAGAAATCAGCATGATTTTCATTGTTTTTATGTTACCTATATGGTCTTTGAGGCTGCACATTAAATCACTCACTCATGAATAAATGAATGAAAGATTTACTCCAAGTTTCATCTGACTCCCAATTCCTGCTATCTCTCCTGCTACATTAATTTTTAAAGAGCAAAAATCCTTAGGCATTTAAGTAGTGTCAAAACCTTTTAGGTCTAGAAGAGTAGGATTTACTGTCATTGCTTGCATAATAGAGCACAGAGTGTGGGGAGGAAAAGGTTTTCCTGGACCCTTATCATGTCTGGACTGGTTGTGAAAATTAAACCAGCAAAGGTATGTTAATCAGAGAAAAGCATACAAATTTGTTTAATATAAGTTTACATGACATCGTAGACTTCATAAGGAGATAAAGGCCCTGAAGAATGATTGTTACGCTAGATTTGATGAAGGGTGGACAACAATGGAGAAATATGATAGAACAAGTGGGGATATAAGTCAAATGTAATAAACGGGGGAAATCTATCAAGGCCTGTGTCTTCAGACTCCTTTCTGGGTCCTGCCATCTTGGGAATAAAGATGTCTCTGTCCTCTAGGAATAGAGAGCAATCCCACATGAGCATCTTAGGACTTGATTCAGGGAGAAGATCAAAAAGCCCTTACTACTTGTACCATTTCACAAATTCCTCCATTTCCAAATATTCAGCACACCAAAGTGCCATATTTTTAGGCAGCGTGAACTAAACCCCATCAAGGGCGTCTTCCACTTAATGTGCAAATGAATGATCTTTGGTCTTATTAACATGCAGATTCTGATCCAGCAGGTCTTAGGACAGGCTGAAGATTCTGCATTTCTGCAGACCTCCCTTGTTTGCCGTTGGTTCTTGGACCACATTTTAACATAAAGACATAAAGATTTTGCAGTAATTGGAGGACAGACATTTTCTAGAATAAGCTGAAATGGGATGCATAGAACAAGGGGAGAGAGGTTGGGGAAGGAATGAGGAAAAGAGCCTGGCTAAGTGATGCCATCCTTTCTATTCTCAGCAGCTAAGCTTCATAGTCTCCCCTGTTTCACAATGGTCCTCAAATGCCACTCTCCCTTTCTAACCTTCTTATTGCCTGACCTCACCTTATCTTGAATGGTACCAGCCCAATGAAATTATTTAACTGTGGACAAACCAGGGCCTCTTTAAAGAAGGCATACCACATTTCAGGGTGACCCTGATCAGAATATTCAAAACTGCCATCCTGCGGAAGTAGTGATGTTCAGGAGTTGATGAGTTACTTGTATGACAAGGTTTCCTCCAAAGAGTTTTAAAACTCCACAACACCTCCTTAGTACACAGCCCATGGGGCAGTGTGCCCAGAACTTCTGCAAACCCACCTTCATTTTGGAAAGAACTTGCGGGATGCCCCAAGGGGACCAGAGGTACACCTACGTGGGCTCTGAAGTAGGCAGTGTTTCTACTTTTGGAAAAGTGCCCCAGAGAGAACAAAGAAAGTTTGCAGAACTCTAACAAAAGTAGTCATGTGCACTCTGCTGAATAGTTTTGTTGTTTCCTCTGTTAAGAGAAAAATCCAGTGGAGCCAGTTTTAAAGATCTTATTGCTTTATTTGGTGATAAAAGAATTGGGCAACATTCAGTCTGACAGGTGGATAGGAATCCCAGAGAGCTCTACCAAATGAAAGGTTCTTACAGGCAGAAGAGAGCAAAAACAGGGAAGTACTGCCAAGCAAAAGTGACCTGAGTATTGCAAGGCTGCTGTCCTTGTAGACGATGGCAGAGGCTTCCCAGGCAACCCTCTAAAGAAGGCTTACCAGGGGGAGCCTGGGTGGCTCAGTGGGTTGTGGCCTCTGCCTTTGGCTCAGATCATGATCCCAGGATCCTGGGATCAAGCCCCAAAAAGGGCTTTCTGGTAAACGGGAGCCTGCTTCCCCTCTCTCTCTCTCTGCCTACTTGTGATCTCTGTCTGTCAAATAAATAAATAAATAATTTTTTAAAATCTTAAAAAAAAGGGGGGGGGGCTTACCAGGAAATTCCCGATGAGCCAGTGTAAGATTCCATTTCTGGGAGAACTGAAACTGGAATTAAGTCTTGGTTTGGTAATGTGGGGCTTCATCTAAATGACTACATTTGGGGATCATTGTTTTGTCTTTAACCCATCTGATTCTCTTGTGACAGAGTCAGCATAGAGGTAGTCGTTCAATCCTGGAAAAGACTCCACTTCCTGGAGCTGAGCCAGAGCAAAGTTGACTTTACCAGAGCCCTGTGCTCCCAGAAAACAGGTACACATAAGAAATTCCTCTACTCTTTCTTCTGTGCCCCAGGGGAATATTAACTATAGAGAAAAGACTTCTCTAAATGACTCAGATACATGCTCCCTCCTGTTCCTCAGAGTCAGGACACCCTTACATAGTTTCTAGATAAGTCTTTAGGCCCCTTCCTTTTCTAGGTGATATTCCTTGTGTTGAAATAAATTTCTAGACCTGAGATGGAGCAGGTGCCATGTCAGCAAACCGAACTTTTGTATTCCTGTAAATACTCTGATTGTCCAGAAACACCATATATCCAAGAAGCCAATCTTCAAATTCCAGGCAAATTCAGTTCAAAGGAAACAATAGGCCTCACATGGAGTCATGTGGGCTCAGCTCATGTCATCACACCAAGGCTTTCATCTAACTGTCATTTCATACTTGTCTAGGAATGTAAAGGAACTGGACAGCCTGGGATTTTCTACTCAGCACCAAGAGGTAATCTGCCACAGAGACCCTTCCCATTCCCCAAAGAAAAAAATGAGCTAATCTGCTCTTTCCCTATCCCTTTTTCCTTCTGTCTAAAAGCCTTCCATTGTGCACAACTCCTTGGAGGGCCTTTCTATTTGCCAGACAGGATGCGGTCTGATTCATAAATTGTTAAGAAGCCCAATTAGATATTAAAAATTTATTGTGTTGAACTCATGCTATTTAATAGATTTTGGAAAATGATGGTCGGATCCAAAGGAAACTTCTCACACTGTTCCCATCTGGGGACAAGGAGAAGCACAGGTATATGGTGCCTATAAACCCTTTCCAGTTCTCTTTCTTGCCATATCTGAGGGCTGTAGGTAAGTTGCTCCCAGTTCTGAGCTCTGTTTGTTTTGCGTTAAACTTCCCAAATTAATTGGCTTTTCAGTCAATTCTCCATTTGTTTGAAATCACTAGTTCTACCTTAGGCACTGCTGGACTTTTGGACCACAATTCCCCATTTGACTGGAGCCCCAGCGCTTGCTTCTTCTGTTCCAGATACCTCCTTAAGAACTGCCAGCTGGAGTTCCTCATTTGTTTGGAAATCTTCCTCAGATTACACACTGAGAACTACTGGTGGCAACTAAAGTCTCACATTTTGTTTGAAATCAGCTTTGTCCTTGAGAACTTGGCTTGGGATCCATCAGGCTAGGGCCCCAAAATATGATTGGACAGAAACGTGGGCTGCACCCCATTTGTATCCAGATATGGCTGGACAGAAATGTGGGTTAAACTCCATTTACAACTAAGGGTCCTACCACATGGCTGCTGGCCCTCAGGGGATTTATAATGGTCATTATGAGGAAAATTCCAGTTAGATAAGATTAGTTAAGAAGTGCTCTTGAGGGACACCTGGGTGGCTCAGTGGATTAAAGCCTCTGCCTTTGGCTCAGGTCATGATCCCAGAGTCCTGGGATCAAGCCCCACATTGGGCTCTCTGCTCAGCGGGGAGCCTGCTTCCCCCCCAACACACACTTCTCTGCTCATCTCTGCCGACTTGTGATCTCTGTCTGTCAAATAAATAAATAAATAAAATCTTAAAAAAAAAAAAAAAGAAGAAGTGCACTTGAAAGTAAGAGTTCCCAAATTAAACAAAGAAAATGGGATACCAGGGCCCCTGGGAGGCTCAGTTGGTTAAGTGTATGCCTTCTACTCAGGTCATTATCCTAAGGTCCTGGGATCAAAAGCCCTGCATTGAGCTCCCTGCTCAGTGTGGAGTCTGCTTCCCTCTGTTCCTCTGCCCTACCCCTTCTCCTGTCCTCTCTCTTGTCTCTCTTTCTCTCTCAAATAAATAAGTTATATATATATATATTTTTTCTTTAAGGTTATTTAAATATATATATATATATATTTAAATATATAAATATATAAATATATATATATATTTAAATAACCTTAAAAAAACAAATAAATATGCAAGAGGTACCTAATTAAAAAAAAAAAACATAAAACTGATGTAATTCTTACTGCTCCCTTATTTGAATATTCATCTTAGCAATCCTCTGTAGGAGTTGTCTTTCTACTCTGAAGAGACTACTGGTCTATAAACAGAAGTCAGACAAGTTAATGGCCTTCCAGACAACCCCATATCTACCTTTGAAAGGTGGTCTCTGTGAGCACCTTCCAGATTTGATGACACTCTGAAGGATTTTCTGGTAAATTGATACATTATTCCCTTAAACAGCTGAGGGAAATAAAAATTAAAAGGAAAATCTTTCCAAACCCTGCTAAATATTGAAGCTGTGATTCTCCACTGAAACCCCACTCAGAACCTATGCAGATGAGCTCCTTGACAAAGTGATGAAAACTATGTAAGATTTCTCCAAAGTCAGCCCCCACCCCAGATCTGCCTGTAGTTGTTCTGGGTAAAAATTAGAAGATATTTAAATGAAATTTGTAAGTGGCTCTGCAGTCAAGTGTTGGCCAAACTGGAAGCTGACATCCAGAGCCTGATGCTAACATTTTTTTAGGTGTCTCCCCTAGACATATTGAAGGGAGAATAATTCAATGGATGGGTGTCATTTTTATGCCATTTAGTCTGCAGTTCTTTGAGGAACTGAGAGCAACTGATCTTTCTTACACATCTTTACAAAAGTAGAAATACAGCTCTAGAGGCAGTTCAAAGTCTACCTATTTCTTTTTACCACTCTTAAAACCTCCCTTATTTTTTGAATTTATTTTTTATTTATTTTCAGCATAACAGTATTCATTATTTTTGCATGACACCCAGTGCTCCATGCAATCCATACCCTCTATAATACCACCAACTGGTACCCCGACTTCCCATCCCCCACCCCTTCAAAACCCTCAGATTGTTTCTCAGAGTCCATAGTCTCTCATGGTTCACCTCCTCTTCCAATTTCCCTCAACTCCCTTCTCCTCCCTAACTCCCCTTGTCCTCCATGCTATTTGTTACACTCCACAAATAAGTCAAACCATATGATAATTGACTCTCTCTGCTTGACTTATTTCACTCAGCATAATCTCTTCCAGTCCCGTCCATGTTGCTACAAAAGTTGGGTATTCATCCTTTCTGATGGAGGCATAATACTCCATAGTGTATATGGACCACATCTTCCTTATCCATTCGTCCGTTGAAGGGCATCTTGGTTCTTTCAACAGTTTGGCAACCGTGGCCATTGCTGCTATAAACAAAACCTCCCTTTTTTTTCTCAAAAGGGTTTGCAAATACTGACCTTGAGAAACCAAATCTTACTTGAAGAACTTGCCTCCCTTCTTCATTTCTTTAGGAATTCTTATCTATAGCATCCCAATTACTGAGACTAAAGAGAAAATAATAATAAAGGATATAAGAGGTTTAAAAAAAAAGGCTGTTCACAGCTTCCATAAGATTAGTTGTCAGAACTCTACAAATCATAAGTGTCCTCTTCACATATACTAGTGATAAAAAGCTTTAGCTACAGAAACTGTAGGATGAGGATTCTTTATCTGCCCATATGTTCATATGTGTCTATCTATAAGTGTGTTGTAGATGTGGAGCCTTTTCTAAATCTGGATGGTTCTGAAAAAATAAGTTGTGGGGGACAAGATGGCGGGGAAGTAGGAGGAGGCGCCTTTTCAACCTGTACCCTAAAGTGAGCTGATTACCTACCAAAGAACTCCGATCACCGATGAAATCAGCCTGAGATCAGAAATATACATGTCTGGATCTCTACAGGGGTAGAAGACGCCAGTGGGCAGGTAAAGCGGAGTGGGAATGGCAGACTGATATCGGAAGATAAACAAAAGGGGGAGGGAGCCACCAGAGGCAACCGGTTGGAAAGTAATACCCCAATCCGAAAGTGCCCTGCATCTGGGGACTAGCATTAACTTGGAGACTGGTTGAAAACACTCCAAAAGAGCAAAGGATCGCAGCCGGTGGGGGGGTGGGAATTGTGGGAATCGGGCCGCTAGGGAGAGGGGCTTAAGTCCCTGGTCCCAGAACAGCCTCCCCTGGAGCTGAGCCAGAAAGAGTGGGATGGAGAAACCGGGTCTTGGTCCCTAAGCCGCCAGTGTGCCCAAGAATGTGTGGGTTCTGGCTCCTGTGAGGGGATGGGAGCCACGCTAGATGGCAGAACTCACGAGCCCTGCTACAAAGCCTGAGATAGGCCCGCGCCTCCCTCATACTCCCCTGAGAGAGTTACAAAGGCCAAGCCAGCACTCTTTGACCCACATTATTGTTTCAGAGCCGAAGACACGCGTCCCAATCTCTCCCGTGACAGAGGTGCGCAAAAGCCAAGCCTGGTGGTTTTGGACCTGCGCCCTGTTCTCAGTGCCTGATATGCGCACGCGACATATAGCCTCCCCTGAAAGAGGTGCACACAAGCCAGGCACTCTTAGACCCAAAAAGACCAGGCATTCCAGCCCAGGCCAGCAGAAAAAACTCAGTGTGCAATCGCTGCTTGGAACCTCTTTGGCAGTCTGGAGCTCCCAGATTGCCGCCACTGCTGTGGTTGGGGTAACAAGCAAAAGATCCTGTGTCCCCAGGGACCACGAATTGGAACCTTCTCTGCCAGGGGCAAAGGGGAAACTCTTTTGGGCTCTGCAGCCACACTGAAGCTTCTCTCTGAGAGGGAGGTCAGGGTGCAGTTCATTTTCCTCTAAAACTACAAAACCATCAAAAGTGGTCAAGGTGAGAGGAAAAAAAAAAGTGAACAAACATAAAAACTGCCAGAGAACAAAAGCCTAAAAAAAAAACCAGTTTCCTCAGAGCCCACGCCCTAGAGGAGGGCGGGAGGACTTAACTAAGGGAACATCATTGACTGAAAACCCACGTGACAGGCTCCTCCCCCAGAAAACAAACCAAGAAAGAAAAATTTTTTAAAAAGACTGTAAGAAGACCCCGAATCACTAAGGAAATGTTGAAAAACAAAAATAAAACGGGGGGCATCACATAACCTGATTTCAAGCTTTACTACAAAGCTGTGATCACCAAGACAGCATGGTACTGGTATAAAAACAGACACATAGACCAGTGGAACCGAGTAGAGAGCCCAGATATGGACCCTCAACTCTATGGGCAAATAATCTTCGACAAAACAGGAAAAAAATATACAGTGGAAAAAAGACAGTCTCTTCAATAAATGGTGCTTGGAAAACTGGGCAGCTATATGTAGAAGAATGAAACTCGACCATTCTCTTACACCGTACACAAAGATAAACTCAAAATGGATAAAAGACCTCAATGTGAGACAGGAATCCATCAGAATATTAGAGGAGAACATAGGCAGTAATCTCTTCAATATGAGCCACAGCAACTGCTTTCAAGATATGTCTCCAAAGGCAAAGGAAACAAAAGCGAAAATGAACTTTTGGGACTTCATCAAAATCAAAAGCTTCTGCACAGCAAAGGAAACAGTCAAGAAAACAACCCAGGGAATGGGAGAAGATATTTGCAAATGACAGTACAGACAAAAGGTTAATATCCAGGATCTATAAAGAACTCCTCAAACTCAACACACACAAAACAGAAAATCATATCAAAAAATGGGCAGAAGATATGGACAGACACTTCTCCAATAAAGACATACAAATGACTATCAGACACATGAAAAAATGTTCATCATCACTAGCCCTCAGGGAGATTCAAATTAAAACCACATTGAGATATCACCTTACACCGGTTAGAATGGCCAAAATTAGCAAGACAGGAAATAACATGTGTTGGAGAGAGTGTGGAGAAAGGGGAACTCTCCTACACTGTTACTGGGAATGCAAGTTGGTGCAGCCTCTTTGGAGAACAGTGTGGAGATTCCTCAAGAAATTAAAAATAGAACTTCCCTATGACCCTGCCATTGCACTCCTGGGTATTTACCCCAAAGATACAGATGTAGTAAAAAGAAGGGCCATCTGTACCCCAATGTTTCTAGAAGCAATGGACATGGTCGCCAAACTGTGGAAAGAACCAAGATTCCCTTCACCAGACGAATGGATAAAGAAGATGTGGTCGATATACACTATGGAGTATTATGCCTCCATCAGAAAGGATGAATACTCAACTTTTGTAGCAACATGGACGGGACTGGAAGAGATTATGCTGAGTGAAATAAGTCAAGTAGAGAGAGTAAATTATCATATGGTTTCACTTATTTGTGGAGCATAACAAATAGCATGGAGGACATGGGGAGATAGAGAGGAGAAGGGAGTTGGAGGAAATTGAAGGGGAGGTGAGCCATGAGAGACTATCGACTCTAAAAAACAATCTGAGGGGATTGAAGTGGCAGGGGAGATGGGAGGTCGGGGTACCAGGTGGTGGGTATTATAGAAGGCACAGATTGCATGGAGCACTGGGTGTGGTGCAAAAATAATGAATACTGTTATGTTAAAAATAAAAAATAAATTTAAAAGAAGAAATTTCCAAAAAAATAAAAAAGACTGTAAGAGAACAAGCACCACTACTTCATAAGATAACTTTTATTTTCAACTCGTTCCCACTATTCTGGTTTATTTTTTTTAATATAGATAATTTTTTAGCCTATTTACCATCACAGTGAGCTGTCCAGTACATCAAATTCCCTAATAACCTTCTAACCTGAACTTTGTGCTACATACATCTGTGTTTTTCTTTTACATTTCTATTTTTTGAATTTCTTTTTTTAAATTTTGGTTTAGTTTAGACTAGTTTATCCCTTTTTACTTTCTTTTCTAATATTCATATAGAGTTAAACTTCAAAGTAATCCCCTTTCCCCCATCAATACTACCCCTATAGGTAAGCCAATTTTTAATCCCGCTTTATCTTAGTAAAGTCGAGTCCTTCAGCAAAGATATCAAGATACATCCAGGAAGAATGAAAACAACCTTACTCACCCTCACTGAGAATTTATAAGCATTCTCCCATCTTTTGTTTCCACCACGGTTTCTGTGTTTTTGTGTTTGTACTGATTGTATATAAATCTTATACTTGGGGTTCTTTTTGACAAGGTACTTATTTATTTGCATATATTTTTTTTCTCGTGTCATATACTTTTATCAGTCTTTTTGTTTGTCTGTTTTTGTTTATATACTTCATAAATCGTACATAGGGGCCCATTTGGGCTGAACCTCTCTTTCATCTTCCCTTTCTTTCCTGTCTCTCTTTCTCTCTCTTTTTTTCATTTTCTTTTCATTTGTCTCTCGTTTGGGTGGGGAATCCTGATTGCTCAGAAGTGTTCCAGGGTGCACCTGGAATGCACCTGTCAATACATCCAGCTACATCTATTCAGTCATCACTCACCAAAATGACTAGGAGGAGGAATGCCCATCAGAAGAAAAACACAGAGGATGGACCTTTTGGAACAGAGATAATGGCTATCAACATAGACAATATGTCAGAAAGAGAATTCAGGCTAACAATTATCCAGGCAATAGCTATGTTGGAGAAAGCCGTGGGTGACCAAACAGAATTGATTAGGGCTGAACTGAAAGTGAACAGACAGGATGTTCACAATGTTAGGGCTGAGCTGAAAGCTACCAGGGATGAACTTCACAATGCTCTCAATGAGTTCCAATCTAATCTAAATTCTCTCAAAGCTCAGGTAACTAAGACAGAAAATAGAATTAGTGATCTCCAGGACAAACAGATAGAAAGGATCAGGAGGAAGCCTGGAACAAACATCTTCAAAACCACGAAAACAGAATCAGGGAAATAAATGATGCCATGAAACGTTCCAATGTCAGAATTATGGGAATCCCTGAAGGGGAGGAGAAAGAAAGAAGTCTAGAAGATATAGTGGAACAAGTTCTTCATGAAAATTTTCCCAATATCGCGAATGGAACCAGCATTCATGTACTAGAGGCCAAAAGGTCTCCACCCAAGATTATAGATTCCAAAAAACTCCAAGGCACCTGATAGTCAAATTGAGGAATCATAATTGTAGGTATAATTTCTTGAAAGCCGCTAGGACAAAGAGGCTACTTACTTACAGAGGAAAGCCCATCAGAATAACGTCAGACCTGTCCACAGAGTCCTGGAAATCCAGAGAGGGCTGGAAAGACAAATTCAGGGCATTAAATGAGAAAAACTTACAGCCAAGAATACTTTATCCAGCAAGACTGACATTCAAAATGGATGGAGAGATAAAGAGTTTCCAAGAACGGCAAGGTTTTAAAGACTATGCAACCAACACTGCAAGGAAAGATTAAGGGGGGTTCTAAGAATAGCATTGAACAGAAATATAAAACAATCTACAGAAAGAAAGACTTCAAAGGTAACACGATGTCAATAAAAACGTATCTATCAATAGTCACCCAATGTGAATGGCCTAAATGCGCCCATAAAATGGCACAGGGTTGCAGACTGGATAAAACGACAGGACCCATCCATATGTTGTCTAAAAGAGACCCATTTTGAACCTAAAGATACAAGCAGAATGAAAGTGAAGGGATGGAGAAGAATCTTTCATGCCAATGGGCCTCAAAAGAAGGCTGGGGTAGCGATTCTCATATCAGATAAATTAGACTCCAACTAAAGACTGTAGTCAGAGATCCAGAAGGACACTACATAATCCTTAAAGGGACTATCCACCAAGATGATCTAACAATTGTAAATATCTATGTTCCCAATATGGGAGCAGCCAATTACTTAAGAAAACTGTTAATCAAGATAAAGAGTCATATTGATATGAATACACTAATCGTAGGAGATCTTAACATGCCTCTCTCAGAATAGGACAGATCATCAAAGCAGAAAATCAATAAAGAAACAAGAGCATTGAATGACACATTGGACCGGATGGACCTCATAGATATATACAGAACATTCCACCCTAAAACAACAGAATACTCATTCTTCTCAAGTGCACATAGAATCTTCTCCAGAATATACCACATACTGGGTCACAAATCAGGACTCAACCGATACCAAAAGACTGAGATTATTCCCTGCATATTTTCAGATCACAATGCTTTGAAACTGGAGCTCAATCACAAGGAAAAGTTCAGAAGGAACGCAAACACCTGGAAGCTAAAGACCACCTTGCTTAAGAATGCTTGGATCAACCAGGAGATCAAAGAAGAACTGAAACAATTCATGGAAACCTTGGAGAATGAAGGCACTTCGGCCCAAAACCTATGGGATACAGCAAAATTGGTCCTAAGGGGGATATACATAGCCATCCAAGCCTCTCTCAAAAAAATTGAAAAATCCAGAACACAGCAGCTGTGTCTACGCCTGAAAGAACTGGAAAATCAACAACAAATCAAACCAACTGCACACATAAGAAGGGAAATCATCAATATTAGAGCTGAGATCAATGAGGTAGAAACCAGAGATACAGTAGAACGTATCAATGAAACTAGAAGCTGGGTTTTTGAAAGAATAAATAAGATCAATAAACCAATGTCCACACTAATCCAAAAGAAAAGAGAGAAAGTCCAAGTTCATAAAATTATGAATGAAAAGGCAGAGATCACAACAAACACCAAGGAAGTAGAAACAATAATCAGAAGTTATTATCAGCAGTTATATGCAATAAGCTAAGCAACCTAGATGAAATGGATGCATTCCTGAAAAACTATAAACTCCCAAAATTGAACCAGGAAGAAATCGACAACCTAAATAGACTGATATCTAGTAATGATATTGAAGCAGTGATTAAAAACCTCCCTAAAAATAAGAGCCCAGGACCTGAAAGATTCCCTGGGGAATTCTACCAAACTTTCAAAGAAGATATAACACCTATTCTCCTGAAGCTGTTTCAAAAAATTGAAGCAGAAGGAAAACTTCCTGACTCTTTCTATGAAGCCAGCATTACCCTGACCCGCAAACCAGGCAAATATCCTACCAAAAAGGAGAATTTGAGAATAATATCACTGATGAATATGGATGCTAAGATTCTCAACAAGATCCTAGCCAACAGGATCCAATGCACATTAAAAAGATTATTCACCATGACAAGGTGGGATTCATCCCTGGGCTACAAGGATGGTTCAACATTCGCAAATCAATCAATGTGATAGAACAAATTAATAAGAGAAGAGAGAAGAACCACATGGTCCTCTCAGTGGATGCAGAAAAGGCATTTGACAAAATCCAGCATCCTTTCCTGATTAAAATGCTTCAAAGTATAGGGATAGAGTGAACATTCCTGAATTTCATCAAATCTATCTATGAAAGACCCACAGAAAATATCATCCTCAATGGGAAAAAGCTTGTGTCCATCCTGTTGAGATCAGGAACACGACAAGGATGCCCACTCTCACCACTCTTGTTCAACATAGTATTAGAAGTCCTAGCAACAGCAATCAAACAACAAAGAGAAATAAAAGGTATCCAAATTGGCAATGAAGAAGTCAAACTCTCCATCTTCACAGATGACATGATGCTATAGATGGAAAACCCAAAAGACTCCACCCCAAAATTACTAGAACTCATACAGTTATTCAGCAACGTGGCAGCATAGAAATTCAATGTACAGCAATCAGTGGCTTTCTTATACACTAATAATGGAAATACAGAAAGGGAAATTAGAGAATTGATTCCATTTACTGTAGCACCAAGAATAATAAGATACCTGGGAATAAACCTAACCAAAGAGATAAAGGAACTGTACTCGAGGAACTACAGAACACTTATGATAGAAATTGAAGAACACACAAAAAGATGGAAGACCATTCCATGCTCTTGGATCAGAAGAATAAACCTTATTAAAATGTTTATAGTGCCTAGAGCAATCTATACTTCTAATGCCATTCCGGTAAAAATTCCACCAGTTTTTCAAAGAGCTGGAGCAAATAATCCAAAAATGTGTATGGAAGCAGAAGAGACCCCGAATCACGAAGGAAATATTGAAAAACAACAATGAAACAGAGGGCATCACACAACCTGATTTCAAGCTTTACTACAAAGCTGTGGTCACCAAGAAAGCATGGTAGTGGCATAAAAACAGACACATAGACCAGTGGAACAGAGTACAAAGCCCAGAAATTGACCCTCAACTCTACGGTCAAATAATCCTTGACAAAACAGGAAAAAAGATACAGTGGAAAAAAGTCTCTTCAATAAATGGTGCTGGGAAAACTGGGCAGCTATATGTAGAAGAATGAAACTCGACCATTCTCTTACACCGTACACAAAGATAAACTCAAAATTGATAAAAGACCTCAATGTGAGACAGGAATCCATCAGAATCCTAGAGGAGAACATAGGCAGTAATCTCTTCTTTCAAGATATGTCTCCAAAGACAAAGGATCAAAACCCAAAATAAACTTTTGGGACTTCATCAAAATCAAAAGCTTCTGCACAGCAAAGGAAAAAGTCAAGAAAACAAAGAGGCAACCACAGACTAAGAGAAGATATCTGCAAATGAAAGTACAGACAAAAGGTTGATATCCAGGATCTACAAAGAACTCCTCAAACTCAACACACACAAAATGGACAATCATATCAAAAAATGGGCAGAAGATATGAACAGACACTTCTCCAATGAAGACATACAAATGGCTATCAGACACATGAAAAAATGTTCATCATCACTAGCCCTCAGGGAGATTCAAATTAAAACCACATTGAGATATCACCTTACACCAGTTAGAATGGCCAAAATTAGCAAGACAGGAAATAACATGTGTTGGAGAGGGTGTGGAGAAAGGGGAACTCTCCTACACTGTTACTGGGAATGCAAGTTGGTGCAGCCTCTTTGGAGAACAGTGTGGAGATTCCTCAAGAAATTAAAAATAGAACTTCCCTATGACCCTGCCATTGCACTCCTGGGTATTTACCCCAAAGATACAGATGTAGTGAAAAGAAGGGCCATCTGTACCCCAATGTTTCTAGAAGCAATGGCCATGGTCGCCAAACTGTGGAAGGAACCACAATGCCCTTCAACAGATGAATGGATAAGGAATATGTGGTCGATATACACTATGGAGTATTATGCCTCCATCAGAACGGACAAATACCCAACTTTTGTACCAACATGGACGGGACTGGAAGAGATGATGCTGAGTGAAATAAGTCAAGCAGAGAGAGTCAATTATCATATGGTTTCACTTATTTGTGGAGCATAACAA
This sequence comes from Mustela erminea, assembly GCF_009829155.1. Taxonomy (NCBI): domain Eukaryota; kingdom Metazoa; phylum Chordata; class Mammalia; order Carnivora; family Mustelidae; genus Mustela; species Mustela erminea. The sequence continues at coordinate 3,197,243 of NC_045616.1, forward strand.
AAAGCATGGAGGACATGGGGAATTAGAGAGTAGAAGGGAATTGGGGGCAATTGGAAGGGGAGGTGAACCATGAGAGACTATGGACTCTGAAAAACAATCTGAGGGGTTTGAATTGGCAGGTGGGTGGGAGGTGGGATACCAGGTGGTGGGTATTATAGAGGGTACGGATTGCATGGATCACTGGGTGTGGTGAAAAAATAATGAATACTGTTATGCCAAAAATAAAAAAAAAATAAATTAAAAAAAAAAGTTGTAAAATAGTGCCATCTAGTTGGTTTAAAAATAAATAAGTGGTTATATGAATGAAGTGTTGCCCAAACTCTCAGAAATATTATTAAAAAATAACCCAAATGCTTTTCAGGTCCACACAATCTGGGAAAATATTCAATTAGACTTTGTTGGTTTAATTAAATGGAAATGTCTAGTGTTACCAACATTGATTATAATGTAGACATAATCTATTAGTCTATTCTGTTTATTTGTCAAGCTACTTCATATCATCTCTGCCAAAAGCTTGTCATCAAGAAAAGCAACTTATTATGATGAAATTCTCATAAGTAATCAAAATGTAATTGTTGAGATAAGTAAATAAATGAATGTGAAATAAATACAAGTTTTAAAGTGATTTTTAAACTAGTTTCCTCAGATCTTTTAGGTAATCTGAAGTCTTACTGTTTTATCAAGTTAAATTAAATGATGGTTAATCATTAAATAGATCACTTTTAAAAAAATCTAAAGCAATGAAACATTAATTAGTGAACATAGCATTTCTACTTTTGACTTTTTATTACAAATAAGTAAAGATTTTGGGTCTGTTAGTAAGTATATTTTATGCCATGTTGAGAAATTTTTGTTAAAAACTGTTTCTAGAAATTATAAAAACTATTTATGTCTGCCATTCTACAGAATGCTAATGTAAAGGACAACTCATAATTGCTTGCTCCTTATTTCCCACTAGAAATCTAAGATCTTTAAGGCTGAAAATGATAATATGTGTAATTAAAACTACTAGAAATAACAAAAAAGTTAGAGTTAACTAAGACTGGAATAAATATAAGTGAATTTAGGTAAAAGATTTTTAGTATCAAAAGCAAGTTGGGGGAGGAAGTTCCTGGGTGGCTAGTCATTTAACTGTCTACCTTTGGCTCTGGTCATGATTCCAAGGTCTTGGGATCAAGCCCCACAAGGGGCTCCATACCAGGGAAGTCTACTTTTCCCTCTCCATCTGTCCCTTCTCTCTGCCTGTGCCCTCTTTCTCTCAAATAAACAAATAAAATCTTTAAGAAAGAGCAAGTTGGTTTAAAAATTGCAATTCTAGGGACACCTGGGTGGCTCAGTTGGTTAAGCAGCTGCCTTCGGCTCAGGTCATGATCCCAGGGCCCTCGGATCGAGTCCCACATCGGGCTCCTTGCTCGGCAGGGAGCCTGCTTCTCCCTCTGCCTCTGCCTGCCTCTTTGTCTGTCTGTGCTCGCTCGCTCTCTCTCCCTCCCTCTGTCTCTGACAAATAAATAAAATCTTAAAAAAAAAAATTCTTTAAAAAAAAAATAAATAAATAAAATAAATAAATAAAAATTGCAATTCCATTTTCTCTGTATTAAAAGGACAAGTTTTCTTAATTTTTTTTCACTGTTTTTAATGAGGAATTTAAACAAATATACATATGTGAATACATATATATGTATATTTGTTTAAATATATATATTTATTTAAATAAATATATATTTGTTTAAATATATGTTTAAACATATATACAAACATATAAACATATATTAAAACATATTAAACATATATACAAACATATAAACAAATATACATATGTATATACATATATATATGTATATATGTATATTTGTTGAAATATATATATTTATTTAAATAAATATATTTTTGTTTAAATATATGTTTAAACATATATATATTTGTTTAAATTCCTCATTAAAAACAGTGAAAAAAATTAAGAAAACTTGTCCTATAATATAATAATGAGGAATTTAAACAAATATATATGTTTAAATTCCTCATTATTATATTATATACATTTAAACAAATATCTAAACAAATATACATATATATTTGTTTAAATTCCTCTTTATATATATATATATATATATATATATTTGTTTTGTTTTGTTTTCTTTACCTTTTAAACATTTGCCTAGAAAGAACATATTTTGAGTTTAATCAACATAATTTCCTGCATTATTTTAATCAGGTCGCTGATTACTTTAAAATTTTGAGTATTCTGTCTTATAAATCCTAAGTATTATTTAACAGTGACCTATGTTACTCTTTGATCCAGTGTTTTAAAACCTTTTGATATTTTGACTTCCCCAAATCAAATTCTGAATGGAATCTTTCTGATCTCAAACAACTGAGAATTCTCAGAAGGCCCCTGTAACAATCCCAACTTTCTCTTTCTTTTTCTATTTCTTTTTTAGTTATTTTTTTAAAAGGACACGTTAAACTAATTAGACTTATTGATATGTTAAATTATACAGGAATCATTGTCAAATAAGAAATGATACAAAGTTGCTTTTATGTTGTATTTGTATAACTTGTATATTTGTTTAACAAAAAAAAGAGTTTTAGAAATTGTGTGAAATTCCTAAAGTTTGATATGTCTTTATATAATATTATCAGTCATAAGTTCAGTTATTCATCTTGAAATGTGGTATATTAGAGAAATAAAAAAAAACTTCCTTGTCAATTTCATCGTAATGAACTCTCACTAGATCTCTAACAATGCACATGGTAAGAAGTCTTGCTTAATGTTGACAGTTACTGCTTTACTCTGATACTTTGCAGAAGTGTTCTTTATTTTTTTAAATTTTGTTTTATTTTTTCAGTGTTCCAAGACTCATTGTTTATGCACCACATGCAAAAGTGCTCCTGTGGAAGTGCTTCATCTTCAAGGACATTCAGGAAAAGGACTTTTGAAAAGTACATTTTCTCATAACTTCATGATCATAAATCTGAACTGGGTAAGAATTACCAAAATCAATAGAAATACTTGTTTCAAGCAGTATAAGAATTAATCACATAGGACTGAATGACTGAGGGAAACCTTATATTTTTTGACTTCTTGCTTGAAACATCATTTGTTCTTTATTGTTTTGCTTTTCCAGATTTAAGGAAACTATCATCTTAATCTATGACTTACAACTCAAGTGTACATTTTAAATAAAGGTGACATACTTACTTTTTCCCTAGCTTCTCCCAAGAGATCTCAGAAACTCTTGTGTATTCTTTTCAGGGCAATATAGTAAGCTATTTTTATAAGTGCAATGAGAGTCTCCTCTCCTTGTAACAGGACATAATTGACAATATCAGCTATATTGTCAAGGGTTTAGCTGAATTGTCATATTTAATACAGGTATGCATAGACTCAGATATGACCAGACAGTTTTGATAAATTAAGGTTGACTCTATAAAGCCAATAAAGTCCCTTGAAAAGTTTACCTGGTTGCTTATTTACAAGTTTTTGGCAAAACAATCTCAAAAAGAGTTTCAAATATGTCACTCATTACTCCTGTTGTATGTATGTATGTATGTATGTATGTGAATACTTAGGCCACACTGGAGTAAAAAATAACTTCATTTACTGTGATAATCTTTTAAAATTGTGGGGTAATTGTAGAAAGAAAAAATATGCCTTTCAAGTTATTAGATTATAATCCTATTGCTTGTTTTTGACATTTTGTTACATTTCTTAAACTGGGTTGGATCCTGAATTCTAATCTCCTCAATTCTCCAAACTAGCATTTTCAATTTTCTTTCACTGTTCAGATTTGGAGTCACTAAGAATAAAGATTGCCCTTGAATCTCCTTGGAAGGGACTCTACAAGGACTTCCTCACTACCCAGATGACAACCAAACTTCAGGGACTTGTAAATCTCATAGCTAAAGAAGGCATTGTATGACATTGACCTAGACTGCTGTCTCCCAAGACACTGTATGAAAACATCTTGTTTAAAAAACAAAAACAAAAGTGAAAAACAAATAAACAAAAAATCCTATTTATCTTCCCTTTATTCTATAACTGGGCCGGAAAGATAATGCCATCACCTTCCAGGTCATTGCTAATGAGCATAAACTTTCAGTCTGTTGGACTTTTCCTAAAAATCTCTGATCTATTTATGATGATCGAGACCCCTGGACTATTTC